>NC_057799.1:60304285-60305514 GCF_018294505.1 Triticum aestivum
GGAGCGCTCGGCCGATCTCGTTCGGGGGGTGCGGGGCGGCGGGGGTGGAGTCCCGCGGGGGTCGGGGCGGCGGCGTCGGGGTAGCGCAAGACCACAGCGGCGGCGGCGTCGCCGACGGCGTGCAGGCGCGGCGGACGGAGGGGGCGGAGCAAGGGGGCGGCGGCGTACGGTTGGGGTCGAGTGGGGGACCTGGCGAGGGTGGGAGGGAGGCCACAGTGCGAGGGAATACGTGGAGTGTGGGATGTCTATCTAATGGCGCACCTCCCCAAGTGCCCCATAAGTACGATGATAGCAATGGCGCACCTCACCCTGGTACGCCATTAGAAATTACTAGCCCGACTACTCAGGTTATATTTCCACCTAACCCTATCTCCATCAGAACACGCCCACTAGCCCGACTGGTCAGCACGCAGCACACACACTAGGAGGTCCTGGGTTCGATTCCCAGGCTCCCCAATTTTTGTTTTTATGCATTTAAAATGCTGTTTGATATTTATTTGTGTTTAAATATGTTCAAACTTGTTTAAATCATAATAGTAATATTTTTTTTATAAAAACAGTAATAATTTTTATAAAAACAGGGTGCGGGGGGTGCTCGGCGGCGGTGGAGCGGGGGAGGGTGCGGTGGGTCGTCGGGGGGTGCAGGGGTGCTCTGTCCTTGTCGTTACCCGTGTAACGATGTTTAAAATGCTGTTTGGTATTTATTTGTGTTTAAATATGTTCAAACTTGTTTAAATCATAACAGTAATATTTTTTTATAAAAACAGTAATAATTTTTATAAAAACAGGGTGCGGGGGGTGCTCGGCGGCGGTGGAGCGGGGGAGGGTGCGGTGGGTCCTTGGGGTGCGGGGGGTGCTCTGTCCTTTTCGTTACCGGTGTAGGATTCCATCGTTACCCCGGAGTTCTGATAACCATCGCTCTTCATGTCCTTGTCTCGGTGTAGAATGTGTAGCCGCTGAATGCGAGGCGGAGGTTGCGGCGCGCGCGGGCGAGGGCGAGGTTGGTGTCGGCCCTGCGGTGCTGCTCCGGCGAGAGTGGGGTGGGGTCGGAGGGGAGGATGGGGAGAGGGAGGCGGCGGGGGCGCGGATTGGGAGCGGACGGAGAGGAACTGGCGCGAGGGAGAGGGACGAAGGGGAACTGGCGAGGGAGAGGGAGGAATTAGCTATAGGGGGGAACTGGCGAGGGAGATGGAGGAATTAGCTATAGCATTCATTTGTGACGGTGGAGC
>NC_057799.1:60606034-60776143 GCF_018294505.1 Triticum aestivum
ATCCCGTTTGGACTACGTTTGATATGGGGTTTCTGCGAAACATAAAACAAGCAACAAATAGGAACTGGCACTAGGCACTGCATCAATATGTTAGTCCCAAAAATAGTATAAAAAGTTGCCAAAAGTATATAAAAGATGAATAATATTGGCATGGAACAATAAAAAATTATAGATACGACGGAGATGTATCACCGGTCAACGGAAAAAGCCAATTAAAAGATACAATCCGGGCCCGTCTAGTCTGGACCGCATACTCGATCGCTCATGTCAAATCCATGGCACCCCTGATAAACCAGCCAACCACACCAATAGAGAATGTTGGGTATTTAAATAGGCCGGCAAGCTGAATGCCGAAAATAAGGAAAAGGGGCCGCATAGTGATGACGACGAGGAGCCCCGGCCGCCGAACACAGGGGGACAGAAGAAATTTCCTCCCAGGTGAAAACGGTAAATATGATATACGCCACCCATATTCCCAAACGGGAGCGGAAGCGTGCACTAAAGGACGTCTACGCGATGGAGCCAGTCGCCCCAAAGTTCAACACATGGTCTTCCTGTCCGATCACCTTTGATCGCAGGGACCATCCGACCAGTATCCGTCATGGCGGCTCAGCCGCACTGGTCCTTGACCCTATCATTCACGGATTCCACCTCACACGAGTCCTCATGGACGGTGGCAGCAGCCTGAACCTGCTCTATCAGGATAAAGTGTGCAAAATGGGTATCGATCCCTCAAGGATCAAACCCACCAAAACCACCTTCAAAGGTGTCATACCAGGTGTAGAGGCCTGTTGTACGGGCTCAATCACACTAGAAGTAGTGTTCAGATCTCCGGACAACTTCCGAAGCGAGGAGTTAATCTTCGATATCGTCCCCTTCTGCAGTGCTTATCATGCACTGCTTGGACGAACCACATTTGCAATTCGGCCTCCGTCCTAGTCCCAGTCAAGCGGTGAAATTCGTGCCGCGCGTACATAATTACGCACTTAAAATACCATGGGCACAGATGGAGGCACAGCTAGACTGCGGTCCATAATGCGGCTCAACCGCCCCAGGATCCGCATACCTTCACCTTTTTCTTTCTTTCAGGTCCCTCTCTTCTTGAGGCTCTTCCGATAACCTGATTATCGGACCCATCACGGGATGGAAACACCAATGAGGCAAGGAGCTTTGACGTACAAGGGAATCCCCAGGTGGTCTCTGATAACGATCGCTATACCTGTTTTACATACCTACAAGCAACTCGCTCTCGGTTAGGGCATGTCAAATAAGTCCTATTTTGCCTATCGCACTACTTGTATACATACGCCTTGACGTGTCATTCAAATAACAATGGAAAATAATTTACAGCGTCAGCTCATTACTTCATTTCGTTTTTCCTTGATTGTTTATCTATTACAAATCGCACCCGTACATTCTGGTACATTCAGTTTGCCAGGGGCTTCAGTGTACCCCATAACACGGCAAGAAAGTGCGAACACTTTCGATAGTACGGCACCCCGAACTTATAGCATTATATGCATCAGCTCCGAATCATGTCTTGGGTCAATAGTGGGTTGCCTGGCTCCTGTGCTTGCTACCCTACGTTCCGCTATATCGGCTAGGGTAGTAAAGGGAGAACTACTGCGATTGTGTCCCGGTTCTTCCGGACGAGCACCTCAGTAGAGAAAGCCGAAAACTGACTGTCATGATGCAGCGAGAGCTGGCCGCTGTTCGAGAGGTTTCAAATACTTAAAGATTTTTTTCGCTTCAGGCGAGGAATCGGTCTTTGTCCGATTTAGGTGTGTATAGTGCCCCAAGTTCGGTCTTCCGAATACCAGGGGCTGCGCCAAAATTTAAAATTATAGAACTTCTATGGCTAAGTAAGGGTGATAAAGCTGTATAGTACGATTGCCTTGTTCGTTGCGCTAAACACCTCCTTAACGGACCGAAAATTTGGATAAAGAGTGTTTAGATTTATCCTAAACACCCCTGTACAAGTTATACGGGGCCAGAAGCCGATGACTGGCCAACTCTCAGATTTTGTAAACGACCGCACAGGAGGTAAAATTTTAAATCAACAAGCATTATATTGTGCACCTGAGCTGATTTCATATTACAGAATAAAATGAGTGCATTCATTCAAAGATTAAATCCTTAGTACATTGCTCCGCCACAAGGCGGGAGCCCTTCAGGACACTGTCATAATATTTTTTGGGCTGGCGGTGCTCCTTGCCCTTCGGTGGCCCCTCGGTCATCAGCTTTTCGGCATCCATCTTTGCCCAGTGCACTTTTGCGCGGGCGAAGGCCATTCGCGCACCTTCAATGCAAACCGACCGCTTTATGACTTCAAGTCGTGGGCAGGCACTCACAAGCCGCTTCACGAGACCGAAGTAGCTGCTGGGCATAGGCTCGACAGGCCACAGCCGGACTATGAGGTCCTTCATGGCCAGTTCGGCTGCCTTATGCAGCTCGACCAGTTGCTTCAGCTGGTCGCTCAAGGGCATCGGATGTTCTGTCCCAAGATATTGAGACCAGAACACCTTCTCCGCTGAGCTCCCTTCTTTGGCTCGGTAGAACTCCGCGGCATCTGATATGCTGCATGGTAGATCAGCAAAAGCTCCCGGAGAACTCTAAATTCGGGTAAGTAAGCGGAAAGTCTCCTTCATATGCTTGCTTTGCACAATAAATGCCTTTCTCGCCGCAATCTTCTTGGCTGCCTGAATCTCCTGAAGGGCCTTCTGGGCTTCGGCTTTGGCGTCTTGTGCGCTCTGGAGGGCCTTAGCAAGCTCGGACCCTTGAGTCTTAGAGTCACGCTCCAAGGACTCATATTTTTGGACGAAATCCTGGAGCTCTTGCTGGACCCGCTAACCAGGGCCTCTTGCTTCTCGCGCTCGGCGCGTTCCTTGGCCGCTTTGTCTTCGGCCTCGGCCAGTGCCTTTTTAAGGGCCGCCACTTCGGTCGTGGCCCCTGCCAAAAATCATGACGCTTCTATCAGCCGAAACAATTTATCCTTTATAAGTATACAGATGGGGCATTGCGTACCATGACTTTCCTCAAGCTTCCTCTTCAGGAGGCCGAGCTCTCCCTCGGTCCGCTCCAGGTCCTGCTTTAGTCTAGAGACCTCCGCAGTATGAGCGGCAGCGGCCAGCAGGGACGCCTGCTTATTCACATAGACATCCTCTGTTAGACTCCTGCGAACACTATTTGATCTTCCGTTCTGCTTTTCTTTCCGAACACCAAATAGAGCATCTGGGGCTGCTGTCTATGTCGTGATATTCTCTTACAATTTTATTACTTACCTCAAAGCCTGTTAGAAGGCTAGCGCAGGCTTCGGTCAATCCACTTTTGGCGGACCAGACCTTCTCATTCACCGTACTCACAATAGTACGGTGTTCTTCATCAATGGAAGCGCTGCGAAGCGCTTCCGGCAAGTTGTCCGGTGCCTCTGGATGGACAGAGGTCATCGGTACAGGCGGCTCGCCCTCCTTAGAGAGGCTGCCATCCTGAATTCGGAACCACTTGGGTTTCCGGAGCCGTACTCGGCTAGGGGCCAAACTGGCTGCGGCCCCCATTATCGGAGTCCATGGGGGTCTTCCCACCATGTGCCCGGCGACTGGGATTTTGCCAGGGGTTTTCTCCGGAACTGTCTCCCCTTGGCCCGGTATCCTTCGAGACAACACCTCGGTGTCGTCCGCGGGCCTGGGGGAGGAGGCTGTCGGAAGCGAATCGCTGTTCATCGCTGACGGGTCTCTCCGAAGAGGAGGATATCTCGATGTTGGATTTGTCCGGACTGCAGGTGCACGTTTGGCATGATAAGAAGCGATAAAGAAAACATACCGGAAGTACTATTGTGTCCGGATACTTACGACTTAGCCAGGGGCTTGTCCCTGGGCTCCTACTCCTCGCCGCTGTTGGTGGCTGCGGTGGAGTGGTCTGGAAGGAAGGTTTTTCCGTTCTTGGACACCTCGGCCTCCCCATGCGGGGCGGCCTTACTCTTGTTTCTTCCCCCGGGGGGGGGAGATGGATTTCCTCCTCCTCGTCCTCGTCTTCAGAGGAGGAGTGTGTCTCGGTGTCTTCGGACGTCATGTCCGATGCAACCTTGTGCCAGAGACCTTCTCTGGTCCCCGCGGCCGTCTTCTTGGCCTTCTTCTCCGGCAGCTCATAGGGCGCTGGAAACAACATCTTCGTTAGAAGAGGCGATTCAGGATCTTCAGGTAGCGGAGCCGGACAGTCGATCTGCTCCGCTATCGCTACCCAGGCCTGTAAAATCGGCATGGAGGCTTAGATTCCACCCGCAGATGTGCTAGTAAAAGGCGTATTCTGCGAAATATGAAAACTTACCGGATTGGCTCGGCGTTTTGTGCTGAGTCCGCGATCTTCGGTTATGGGCGGTGGTACCTCGATGGCCTTGAAAAGCACCTTCCAGACGTCTTCGTGCATCGTGCCGAAGAGCTCTTGCAGTGTCTGGTGTTCGTCTGGGTCGAACTCCCACAGATTGCAAACATGTCTCTGACACGGAAGGATCCGGCGGAGGAGCATAACCTGGACTACGCTGACGAGCTTGATTTTCTTACTTATCATATTTTGGACGCAGGTCTGAAGTCCGGTCAGTTCCTCCGCTGAGCCCCAGGCTAAGCCCTTCTCTTTCCAAGAGGTGAGCCACATGGGGACACCGGATCGAAATTCGGGGTTCGCCGCCCAGTTAGCGTCGCGCGGCTCGGTGATGTAGAACCACCCCGATTGCCACCCCTTTACAGTCTCCACAAAGGAGCCTTTGAGCCAGGTGACATTGGACATCTTGCCCACCATGGCGCCCCCGCACTCCACTTGTTGGCCGCCCACCACCTTTGGCTTCACGTTGAAGGTCTTCAGTCATAGGCCGAAGTGGGGCGTGATGCGGAGGAAGGCTTCGCACACAACGATAAACGCCGAGATGTTGAGGATAAAGCTAGGGGCCAGGTCATGGAAGTCCAGCCCGTAGTAGAACATTAGTCCGCGGACGAATGGGTGGAGGGGGAATCCCGGCCCGCGAACGAAGTGAGAGAGGAATACTACCCTCTCCTGGGGTTTCGGGATAGGGATGATCTGCCCTTCAGCCGGAAGTCGATGCACGATGTTTGCGGACAGGTATCTGGCCTCCCGAAGCTTCTTGATGTCCTCCTTCGTGACGGAGGAGGCCATCCACTTGCCTCCCGCTTCGGACATGTTCGGAATGGTTTTGCGGAGAAGGTGAAAGCTTGGGCGCTGGAGAAATGAATGGATGAGCAGAGGAAGAAGAAGGCGTGGGTGAAAAAGGGGAATCCTTATCTCCTTATAAAGGCAGCAGGGGTCATGCGCATTCCCACTCGCCCTTTAAACTCGCTTATTCCCCAAGCACCGTGTTAATGGCGCGGTTGGGTTACCCACACCCATATTGATGAGAATGCCGTGATAAGGGGACACGATCTCTGCTTTTACAAGACGTGCCAATAAAACCACGTGGCAAGATGTGCAGTAGCAGGTTGAGAAAACGGTTCGAATAATGATCGGGCCACGGCGTGATGTCATGCTATGGAAAAGTTGTCAGCAGATTAGACGTGTGGAATATTGTACTCTCTACGGTGGTATGTGGGATTTGTTTTGCAGAGCCGAACACGATTCTTGTGTTCAAGATCTACTTTGGAGTATTCGGAGAAGGAACCGCCTTGCAATGCCGAAGACAATCTGCGCGCCGGACTCATCGTCATTGAAGCCTGGTTCAGGGGCTACTGAGGGAGTCCTAGATTAGGGGGTCCTCGGACAGCCGGACTATATGCTTATGCCGGACTGTTCGACTATGAAGATACAAGATTGAAGACTTCGTCCCGTGTCCGGGTGGGACTCTCCTTTGTGTGGAAGGCAAGCTTGACAATTCGGATATGTAGATTCCCTTCTCTGTAACCGACTCCTTGTAACCCTAGCCTCCTCCGGTGTCTATATAAACCGGAGGGTTTAGTCCTTAGGACAACAACAATCATAATCATAGGCTACCTTCTAGGGTTTAGCCTCTATGATCTCGTGGTAGATCGACTCTTGTGATACTCATATCATCAAGAGCAATCAAGCAGGAAGTAGGGTATTACCTCCATAGAGAGGGCCCGAACCTGGGTAAACAATGTGTCCCCCGCCTCCTGTTACCATTAGCCTTAGACGCACAGTTCGGAACCCCCTACCCGAGATCCGCCAGTTTTGACACCGACAACGGTGATTGAGAGAATTCCGTACGCAAAAAGCGGATTGAATGAAGCCTTTACGAGCCTGCTAAGAGGCTTTGAGGTACACACTGTGTACTGTATATAGATAGTAGCCCCTGAGACTCTGGTTGCTCTCCAAATGGGGCGATCAGAGGATCAAAAGATAAATAAGCTCAGGTAATGATTTTGCTAATTTGTACACAGGCGGCTGCAGCCCCGGCTGCCGAATTTGCCGAACTGAAGCGGCAACTTGATGTAGCGGATGGTGACATCACGCTCGTGAAAAAGCGGCTTGACGAGGCGCAAGGTATATATGTCTTTTGGGCGGTCAGTGAGTATAAATAGGAGCATGATGCTGGAATTTATAATATGCTTGACTGCAGATGGTGCTGCCGCCGTGGAGACCCTTTGGGCTGAGCTTGCCCGAGCCAAGGAGCAAGCCAGGATAAGCAACGCGGCTGCCGATAAGGGAGTTGGTGAATTAAAAGCCGAACAGGCTGCTCATCGCCTGAGTGAGGAGAGAATATCCGACATGGCGCGTAAGCCAAGGGGTGCTGCTAGCCAATATGCACTTCTCGAGAAAGAGACCAAAGAAAAAATTCCTGACCTTGAGAGGGCCTTACAAGCGGCAAAGGAAACCCGGTCAGAGGCCAGAGTGGCACGGGAGGAGATCCGGCAAGCCGGGGAGATCGCGGCCTGGAAGCCCTTTTCATTACGAACTAAGTTCGGTGATCCGAAGTATGCCCCGCTTGATCAAATGTGGAGTTCTCCGGACGCATATTTGGACTTGTCGAAGAGTGCTTCTGATGCGACACAGTTTTTCCAGGCCCAAGAAGGCCATGAAGCAGAACGTCTTTTCTGGTCGCAGTTTAGCATGCCAAAGCGTCCGCTGCTGTTGAATGAGCAGATGGCCGAATGGGCCGAGCTCCACAGGATATCCGGACTTGCCATGAAGGCTGTCGTGGACCGGCTATGGCCTGAGGGACCAACTGCGAATAGTTATTTTGGTTTAGTTCAACAACTTGTTCATGCGGTGTGGCATATCGATGCTGTCAAGCGGTCAACGTGCATAGAAGGTGCATGGATGGCCCTTGCCCGTGTGAAGACATATTGGGCGAAGATGAAGGCCACCGATATTGCAAGAGGGGGTCCACCCGAGCGTCACGACACACAAGATCACTATTATGAAGAAGTTTTAGAGGGTGCCTTCTTGATAGAGCGCCAGTGCTCGGAAAATATTATGTTTGGGTAACATGTATCCGAATTGTAAAAACAATGCTTATGATAATGAAGGCTGTGTTTATACTTTTGCCCGTAAAGTATTTTAGTGCCTCCTGTGCGGCCGTTTATGTATATATGTATATAACCTGAAAGTTTGCAGTCGTCGGCTTCAGCCGCCTCGCGTATAACACGGGGTTGTTCAGAAAAGCACTTGATCACACTTGACCCAACGTCTTGGTGTGTTAAGGAGGTGTTAGTGCGGAGAACTGGGCAATCGGACTATAGAGCTTTAACACTTTCACTTAGCCAAAGGAGTTTGACGGTGGGGCTACTATATAGCCCCTGGTACGTCCGCGTTTATCCGAATACAGTGCATTTACATACATGATCGGGAAACCGGTCCTTCGTTAATGCGGAGGAATCGCGAAGATTCCGCTGAGTCATCGAGTGGTTGACCATCTCTCGCCTTATCATGACAGTCAGTTTTCGGCTTTCTCTACTGAGGTGCTCGTCCGGATGAACCAGGGCACAATCACAGTAGTTCTCTCTTTACCACCTCAGCCGATATAGCGTTACATAAGGTAGCAAGCATAGGAGCCGGGCAAACCCAACTATTGACCAAAGACATGATTCGGAGCTGATGCATATAAGGCCGAAACTCGCGACGCCGAACACTCCTGAAGGTATTCGGAATTTTCAATATATACCGGGCTGGATACAGCCCCCGGTAATGAACCCTGAATTCAAGGCACATGCTACGACCCGGCGTGAGGAGAGAGCGTCTGTGGTGAGAGCATAGTTCTCAAAGCACACTGTTGGTTGCTTCTAGAACCTCCAGTTTAGTACGGCGAATAGTAAGTTCGCAAATACTGCCGATATCTTTCCTAGGCGTTTTATATGCCAGGAGGGTATGAAACAACAAGAGATAATAATAAGAAAAAAGGTTTACACAAGGTCTTAATCTAAACAGAAACCTTGAAACGGGGCCCTGCTGCACGTCTGCACCTTTATCTCCATTGTGCAGTGTCCTTGAAGGGTATATCATGATGGCCTATCTGTAAAAAAGAAAGAACCAGGTGAAAGATTCTGGTATGGCCGTGGGTATAGTTTGTTGGTTTTGATGAACCATGAACTGTAGCTTCTTGAGTCTGAATAGGGTCGAGCCAGACTATAGACTTCCAACGTGCAGGGTGCCCCCAGCGCCACCCAAGGAATTTTGAGTGTATATTTATGTATACGGGAAAGCATGTACAGTCTTCTTATGGGGCGATCTATGAGGGCAGGGCTGCTAAACAAGCTCAGGTTTATCTAAGCTATTACACGTAGGTGTGCGCCGAACACGTTTGGCGGTGTCCGCGGTCTTGAGGACCGATGAGCTGCTGGGCTTGAAAAGGCCGCTTCATGCTTCGGCTACTAGAGCCGCCGGGTATTCTTCTGTACAAAGAGAACACTCTATATTTCCACTCACCGTGATAACTCCACGTGGTCCAGGCATCTTGAGTTTAAGATAAGCGTAATGCGGGACTGCATTGAAATGGGTGAAGGCTGTTCGTCCGAGTAGTGCATGATAGCCACTTTGGAACGGAGCAATGTCGAAGCTTAGCTCTTCGCTTTGAAAGTTATCGGGAGAGCCGAAGACGACGTCCAATGTTAGAGTGCCCGTGCAGCGGGCCTCTACGCTTGGTATTACTCCTTTAAAGGTAGTGCTGCTTTGCCTGATTCTTGACGGGTCTATCCCCATCTTAAGGACAGTGTCCTGATATAACAGATTGAGACTACTACCGCCGTCCATGAGGACTCGGGTGAGGTGGTATCCGTCAATTATTGGGTCGAGCACTAAGGCAGCCGAGCCCCCGTGACGGGTACTAGTCGGATGATCCCTGCGATGGAAGGTGATCGGACGGGCCGACCATGGGTTGAATTTGGGGGCGACAGGCTCTATAGCATACACGTCTCGGAGTCCGCGTTTGCGCTCCCTCTTTGGGATATGAGTGACATAAATCATGTTCACTGTTTTGACCTCCGGTGGAAATTTCTTCTGTCCCCCCCTATTTGGCTGGCGAGATTTGTCCTCGTCTTCGCTTTGCGGTCCCTTCCCATTGTGTTCGGCGTTGAGCTTGCCGGCTTGCTTGAAGACCCAACATTCTCTGTTGGTATGATTGGCTGGTTTGTCGGGGTGCCATGAATCTGGCAGGACCTTTCTAGAATTTTATCTAGGCTAGATGGAACATCTTTGCTGCCTTTAAGTGACTTTTTTTGTTGATCGGGTCTAGAGCCCCTGAATCCGACGTTCACCGCTGTACTGTCTGGGCTTTCTCCATTGTTTTGACGTTTGTTTTTATTGCGTCGTGGCTTTCCATTGCCATCCCTGACTTCGGATGTGCCAGGATCGCTGGTGTTGCTACGGGCCAACCAGCTGTCCTCTCCCGCGCAAAAGCGGGTCAAGTGTGTAGTTAGGGCTGCCATTGTCTATGGATTTTCCTGGCCTAGGTGTCTGGCTAGCCATTCGTCCCAGACACTATGTTTGAAAGCTGCTAAGGCTTCGGCGTCCGGACAGTCGACGATTTGGTTTTTCTTAGTGAGAAATCGGTTCCAAAGCTTACGGGTTGACTCTCCTGGTTGTTGGGTTATGTGACTTAGATCGTCTGCATCCGGAGGTCGGACATAGGTCCCTTGGAAATTGGCCCTGAAAGCATCCTCAAGCTCTTCCCAGCTTCCAATGGAATTTTCGGGGAGGCTTTTCAGCCAGTGCTGAGCAAGTCCTTTTAGCTTGAGGGGCAGGTATTTGATGGCGTGGAGATCGTCTCCCCGAGCCATGTGGATGTGAAGAATAAAGTCTTCTATCCAGACCGCAGGGTCTGTTGTTCCGTCATATGCCTCGATATTCATGGGTTTAAACCCTTCTGGAAATTCATGATCCAGCACCTCATCGGTGAAGCATAGGGGGGTGTGCAGCACCCCTGTATTTGGCTGTGTCGCGGCATGGGTCTGGCGGTTGTAGTGTTCGGTGTTGGTTCCAAACTGGTAAGTGACCGGCATATTTGGTTTGATGGCCCTGATCCTGTGCGGGAACATGTTCCCTGGATCCATAAATGGACCTGGTTCTGCCAGCCTTTTTGTCCAGGTCTTCACGTAAATCATGTTTCTGGTTCTGGGTTGCGACCTCCTTTCCTTTATGGGGAGGGGGTGCTGTTTTCTGTGCGGCATTGTTAGCCGCTCTGTCTTGACCACGAGGTGGTCGGCCTGGTTGATCAACCGTATTGTTATTCGGCGGTATGGGCGCAATAGCATCGTCGTCAAATTCGGGCAGCAGTTTGCGTTTGGGGTAGCTCTTTATTTGGTGATTGCCGCCGTATTTTTCCTCAGTGTTGAGCACTTCGTTCCATTTATCATTTAAGCCGTTGCTTCTGCTTCTTCAAGCTCCTCGCGGTGGTGATAAGTCTCTGGTGGAGGTGTTCTTGTTCCAATTGTTTTTCCGGACGATGAATGCATCGTCATCCAGACTGATCTCCTCTTCGAGGACAGGTTGATAATTGGAGTGTTCGGCATCGCTGTGATCGGACAGGGGTCCTGGACTGTGTTTGCCGTCCTGCTCCATTGCTGGGTCTGCGGTTTCTTCTTTGTCTTCGGCGTTGTCTGGGGTGTTATTCCTTCTTGTGCCGGTATCGCTATTTTTACCATGGCGCGATTTAGAGCGGCGCTGCTGACGTCGGCGCTTTGGCTGCTTCTCAGGAGGTTTATCCTCAACTGGATCCTTTTTGTCATCGCCATGGTCTCCTTTGTGTGTATCCACCATGTATATGTCATATGAGGAGGTGGCTGTCCAGTGCCCTGTGGGCGGTGGTTCCTTGTCAGGACCCCGATTCTAAGTCACACCGATCTAGCATGTAACACGTCATATCACTTTGCGGCCTCACGCACGGTATTCCCACGGGTGTCGCCTTACCTGGCCCTGGACCGTTTGCGCCTTTTGGCTCATGTATATGATAGTGTCGCTAGCATCCATATGACAGAGAACCCGGGCCGGCATGACTAGTCATGAACCCAAAGTGGCACTAACTTACGGGGACAGGCATACATGAAACAACATCGAGCATGTCGGTCATCAGCTTGTGAATCCGGGCTGTAGCAACTGGGCTAACAGGACTCCGGGAATCCGGGCTGTAGCAGGCTAGCAGGACTCCGGAAGTCACCACGTGACATTTCCCCGAAGGGACAGACACAGGAACGATGTGAATCACATGCCGGCTAGTCTAAGTGTTTCAGAGCAGTAGTGCTGGGCTAGCAGGACTCCGGTAAACCGGGCTGTAGCGGACTACCAAGGCTCAGTGGAAGCACCAGACTAAATTTCCCCATAAGAGAGGCTACCAAGGATAAACCACTAGATTGTCGGATCCCACACATACCAAGCATTTCAATCATACACACAATATGCTCGATATGTGCAAATACAACATGGCATCACAACAAGACTCTACGACTCAGAGTATTTATTCATTAGGCTCCGAGGAGCCAAGTATTACAAACATGGGTCTCATGACCCAACATACAGAGCATACAAGCAACAAGCGGAAGCATTATATGTCGCAGTACAGATAACTACAAAAGAAAAAGGCTGAGAAGACTGACTATCTACAAGACCCTCCCAAGGGTACAAGATCGTAGCTGAGGTAACAAGCTATTCATCGAAGTCCATGCAGAACTACTACTGAGACAGAAGTCTCATCGTCAAAAACATAAATTAAGCAACGTGAGTACAAAGGTACTCAGCAAGACTTACATCAGACCCTATCATACATGCATTAGTATCAAGAAGGCAATATGGGGTTTAGTTGCAGCAAGCCAACTTTGACTCGGTGGCTATCCTGAACTACGACTGCTGGCAACTCTTTTGAGGTGGCGCACACGAATCCACTAATCACCACATCAATACGCTACTATGGATTCATTCCCGTCTCCCTACGAGAAGGCCATCCATAGCACTCACACTTGTCTTGAGCAATTTAGGGTATCCACTTCAAGTTGTCTATGTACCACGTAAGCATCCAAGAAGTCCATAACCGCGGACCCGGCTATTCGAGTAGATCATGTTAACCCTGCAGGGGTGTACTTCTTCACACACGCTCTCGCCACTTTCCGCCATGTACACATCATGTATCTCGGCAACCTTCAAGCGGAAGCCTGGCGAGGGAGTCGGCCACGACCTGACTAACCACACAAGACTCTAGTCCAGGTTTATCGCCTATTCGGGTTCCATCCGCAAGGATATCCGGTCGGGGTGTCGCTCACGGCCCGAAATGATGTGTGCAGGGTTCCCTAGCCCACCTCGCCGGATGGATCTACGCTTGGTACACCATGCCACTTGTGCCTAGTCTGTCCCAAGCCCACCTGGCCGTGTGCCACTTGGTAGACTACTAACACTACCTAAAAACACTAGAAACTAATTGCAACTCCTGGACAGAGATCAAGTTGGTGTAGCTAGTCATTGCACAACATACACAGAACTCAGTGCTTAAGGACGGTTCCAATGAGACAACCCACCATGTACTCCTACATGGCCTCTCACCGCTATCTTTACCAAAACGTGTTCACACTCTTAACTCTCAGCACCAGAACATATCGTAACACTCCAATTCATTCCCAATGAATCAGACCTGACAGAACTCTAAGCAACAGCAGGCATGGCATGGTAGGAACACAACATGGCTCAATCAACTCCTACACATGCTAGTGGGTTTCAACTATTTACTGTGGCAATGACACGTCATGCAGAGGAATGGGTTCAACTACCGCAGCATAAAGTAGAAGTTGAATCGTTGTTGTCCTAATGCAATAAAAGAGAGCAAGAGCGAGAGAGTGGGATTGTATCGGAATGAACAAGGTGGGTTTGCTTGCCTGATAGATCAACAGAGGGGCACTGCTTCTTAGACAGGTACTCTGGAACACTCTCCGGAGCAGGACCTATCAAGAAGGAACGATGTCGGCAATCAATACACAAGCATATGCAACAATATGATGTATGAACATGGCATGAATATGTGATGTTGTTGTGCTAATGCATCTAGCATTTCACCTGGAATGAGTCCATTTGAACCAAGGTTCAAATGCAACTCCAAATTTAACATTTATAAATGCCATTTATGTGTTTTCACCTATACAGCAAGTATAAGTTGGTTTATCATGCATGAAACTGGCACAGATGGATAGATTGAATTTTTCTGCTAATTTTTCATATATAATTATTTCAATCTGAGCCACGGTTGAATTTCTATGAATTTAAGAAGTTTATATCATTTTCTGGATTTTCCTGATTTATTTTTAAACTAGAAAATGATTAATTGCGTCAGCATGACAGTGGCATGACGTCAGCGAGTCAACCGCGGCTGGCCAGGTCAAACCTGACGTGTGGGGTCCACACGTCAGTGTCACAGTGTTAAACGGAGGGTTTTTTACCAATCTAATTAAAATTAGTGGCGCTGGGCCCATTGTCAATGTCTCAGGGGTTTAGTATGGTGGTAATTAGCCTTAAGCTAATCACTTGGCAGGTCGGGCCCGCATGTTAGGCCGCCGAGATCATCGCCGGCGACCTCTGGACGCCGCGGTGTCCACGCTGCAGGGCACGGGGGCGGCGGCTGAGAGCGTCGGGGCGTTGCCCGTGCTCTCTCGCATCTAGGAGGGCAGGTGGGAGGAGTTGGGGTGGCCGGAGCTCGCCGCAGCGGAGCTCAGGACTGCGGCCGGGGCACGGCTTCGAGCGGGAGCGAGCTACGGGGCACGGCAGGGTTGCGGAAGGCCTCTACGGCCTCCTGGTGTCACCAGGAGCACGATGACATGCGTGGTTGCGAGCTGCAGCGGCTAGCGCGACGGCAGTGACATGGACGGCGGCGAAGTGCTACGGCCATGGCGGGGAACGAAGCTACGACGAGCGGCAAGCCACGGGGTTAGGGGCAGGACGTGCAGGAGCTCACGTTGGTTCAGAAGGCGTGCTCAGCGGCTCGGGGGAGGCTCTGGAGTCGACAGAGCGGCGACAGCGATCTCGGGCGGCCGGTGATGAAGACGACGGCGATGGCGTTGATGTAGCGCGTCCCTTGTTGCGTGGGTCGTCGGAGCGGTCGGAGATGAGCAGGCGGAGCATCTGGGCACGAAGCGAGGGCGAGGCCATAGCGGTGGGCGCAGCAACGGTGTGCAGCGGCGACGGGGGTGCTTGGGCGTTGCGCGAGAGAGCGAGGGAGAGGAGAGGAATGGGCACGGGAGAGTGAGAGGGGTACGGGGCGGCGCGTGGCATCGCACGGGGCATCCAGAGCGACGAGGGGGAGGACAGGCAGGGAGGAGGTGGCCGGACACGTGCGTGCGCGCCGCGGGCACACGTCCCTGTCCTCCTGGCGTGGTGGAGACGACGACTGGCACTGGCCAGTCGGCTGGGCCGGCCTGTTGGGCCATTGGGCTGCCAGGTAAGAAGCCCGGGTAAGCTTTCTGATTTAGTAAAATACTTAATCAATTTGTTTGCCTGTGATAATTTTTGTAGGGACTAGTTGGATTAATCCAAAGCCCCACACCAAAAATCAGAGATACTGGACATATATTAAATATATAACTAATATATATCCAATGCAAATATTTATGCATTAATTCCAAATGGCCAAAATAAATATTTATGAGGTCCTAAAAATATCGGTTTGTATTTTACCTCTGACCAATATTTTCAAAGAGCAACATGAACATTTTCTTGGACCTTTTTGGAGCAATTTTTAACTGGGTTATTTCCAGAAATGATTTCTGAGGGTTTCACAAATCCCCATTTCAAATTTAAATGAAATTTAAACATGATGCACACATGAGTAGCTAGTCTAGGTTATACCAGAACTAGGGATATGACAACTCGCCCCCACTTGAAAGAATCTCGTCCCGAGATTCAGGGGTTGACGGAAAGAAAGTGGGATACTCCAGTCAAAGACGATCTTCTCGTTCCCAAGTAGCTTCTCTCTCGGAAATATGAGACCACTGAACCTTGAGAAACTTGATGTTCTGACGTCGGGTGACACGCTCTGCTTGATCAAGAATGCGAATAGGGTACTCTCGATAAGTGAGGTTATCTTGGAGATCAAGCGTTTCGTGGTCCACTCCACGGATGGGATCTGAGAAGCAACGCCTGAGTTGAGATACGTGGAAGATATCATGGAATCAAGAAAGGTGTGGGGGTAGTTGCAACTGGTAGGCAACCTCTCCTCGTTTAGCGAGAATGCGAAAAGGACCAATGTAACGAGGAGCCAACTTGCCCTTGATACCGAGACGATGGGTACCCTTCAAAGGGGTAACCCGAAGGTAAGCCTTGTCGCCAACTTCATAAGCCACTTCCTTATGATGACGGTCATACTAGCTCTTTTGACGAGATTGGGCAGTTTTCAAATTCTCACGAATAATGCGAACTTGCTCTTCTGCTTCCTGGATCATGTCCGGTCCAAAGAATTGTCTTTCACCGGTTTCTGACTAGTTCAAAGGTGTTCGACATCTTCGTCCATACAGAATCTCAAGAGGAGCTTTCTTGAGACTGGATTGGTAGCTATTGTTATAAGCAAACTCGGCGAAAGGAAGACACTTCTCCCAATCCATACCGAATGAGATAACACAAGCTCTAAGCATGTCTTCGAGAATTTGGTCGACCCTTTCCACCTGACCACTTGATTGAGGGTGGAAAGCGGTACTGAAGGAAAGATGGGTGCCCATGGAAGTTTGGAAACTCTCCCAGAAATGAGAAGTGAAAAGACTACCACGGTCTGAATTGATCTCTAGTGGAACACCATGAAGTGAAACTATTCGAGAAATATATAAGTCAGTGAGCTGACTAGCGGTGATATTCTCTCGAACAGGTAGGAAGTGAGCCACTTTGGAAAGACGATCAATGACTACGAAGATAGCGTTATTCCCTCTCTTGGTCCTCGGAAAGCCGGTGATGAAATCCATACCAACTTTATCCCATTTCCACCCAAGAATAGCTAAAGGCTGAAGGGTGCCAGCAGGCCTTTGATGTTCTGCTTTTTTAACGCGACGACAAACGTCACAGTTAGCAATGAACTCAGCAATTTCTCTCTTCATCCTAGTCCACCAGAACCTCTGGCGTAGGTCCTGATACATCTTAGTACTACTGGGATGAATCGTGAGAGGAGATTCATGAGCCTCCTTATGGATCAGTTGTCGCAGATGTTGATTCTTGGGAACCACCAAGCGATTCTCAAAGAAAACAACACCTCAATCATCTATAGAGAAACTTCCACCAACTCCCTTCTTAATGTTTCTCTTGATCCGGGAAATTCCCGTATCATGCTTCTGAGCAGAGTTGATCTGATCCTCAAGAGTAGGTTTCGCCACCAAGGTAGAAAGTGTTGGGAGTCGTAGCGTAATTTTAAAATTTTCCTACGCTCACCAAGATGCATCTATGGAGTCTACTAGCAACGAGGGAAGGGAGTGCATCTACATACCGTTGTAGATCGCGAGCGGAAGCGTTCCAATAAACGTGGATGACGGAGTCGTACTCGCCGTGATCCAAATCACCGATGACCGAGTGCCGAACGTACGGCACCTCCGCGTTCAACACACATACGGTGCAGCGACGTCTCCTCCTTTCTTGATCCAGCAAGGGGGGAGGAGAGGTTGATGGAGATCCAACAGCACGACGGCGTGGTGGTGGATGTAGCCGCTCTCCGGCAGGGCTTCGCCGAGCTTCTGCGCGAGAGAGAGAGGTGTTGCAGGGGAGGAGGGAGGCGCCAAAGGCTGTCGTGTGCTGCCCTCCCTCCCCCCCTTTATATAGGCCCCCAAGGGGGGTGCGCAGCCCTAGGAGATGGGATCTCCAAGGGGGGGGGCGGCGGCCAAGGGGGGAAGGGGTTGCCTTGCCCCCCAAGGCAAGGGGGAACTCCCCCCTACGGTTCCCAACCCTAGGCGCATGGGGGGGAGGCCCAAGGTGGCGCCCCAGCCCATTAGGGGCTGGTTCCCCTCCACTTCCAGCCCATGGGGCCCTCCGGGACAGGTGGCCCCACCCGGTGGACCCCCGGGACCCTTCCGGTGGTCCCGGTACAATACCGATAACCCCCGAAACTTTCCCGGTGGCCAAAACTGGACTTCCTATATATAATTCTTCACCTCCGGACCATTCCGGAACCACTCGTGACGTCCGGGATCTCATCCGGGACTCCGAACAACTTTCGGGTTTCCGCATACATATATCTCTACAACCCTAGCGTCACCGGACCTTAAGTGTGTAGACCCTACGGGTTCGGGAGACATGCAAACATGACCGAGACGCCTCTCCGGTCAATAACCAACAGCGGGATCTGGATACCCATGTTGGCTCCCACATGTTCCACGATGATATCATCGGGTGAACCACGGTGTCGAGGATTCAATCAATCGGTATGCAATTCCCTTTGTCAATCGGTATGTTACTTGCCCGAGATGCGATCGTCGGTATCCCAATACCTAGTTCAATCTCGTTACCGGCAAGTCTCTTTACTCATACCGCAATGCATGATCCCGTGACCAACGCCTTGGTCACATTGAGCTCATTATGATGATGCATTACCGAGTGGGCCCAGAGATACCTCTCCGTCACACGGAGTGACAAATCCCAGTCTCGATCCGTGCCAACCCAACAGACACTTTCGGAGATACCCGTAATGCACCTTTATAGTCACCCATTTACGTTGTGACGTTTGGCACACCCAAAGCACTCCTACGGTATCCGGGAGTTGCACGATCTCATGGTCTAAGGAAAAGATACTTGACATTGGAAAAGCTCTAGCAAACGAAACTACATGATCTTTTATGCTATGCTTAGGTTGGGTCTTGTCCATCACATCATTCTCCTAATGATGTGATCCCGTTATCAGTGACATCCTATGTCCATAGTCAGGAAACCATGACTATCTGTTGATCAACGAGCTAGTCAACTAGAGGCTTACTAGGGACAGGTTGTGGTCTATGTATTCACACATGTATTACGATTTCCGGACAATACAATTATAGCATGAATAAAATACTATTATCATGAACACAGAAATATAATAATAACCATTTATTATTGCCTCTAGGGCATATTTCCAACAGTCTCCCACTTGCACTAGAGTCAATAATCTAGTTACATTGTGATGAATCGAACACCCATTGCGTCCTGGTGTTGATCATGTTTTGCCCTGGGGAGAGGTTTAGTCAACGGATCTGCTACATTCAGGTCCGTGTGTACTTTACAAATATCTATGTCTCCATTTTGAACACTTTCACGAATGGAGTTGAAGCGACGCTTGATATGCCTGGTCTTCCTGTGAAACCTGGGCTCCTTCGCAAGGGCAATAGCTCCAGTGTTGTCACAGAAGAGAGTCATCGGGCCCGACGCATTGGGAATCACCCCTAGGTCGGTAATGAACTCCTTCATCCAGACTGCTTCCTGTGCTGCCTCCGAGGCTGCCATGTATTCCGCTTCACATGTAGATCCCGCCACGACGCTTTGCTTGCAACTGCACCAGCTTACTGCTCCTCTATTCAAAATATACACGTATCCGGTCTGTGACTTCGAGTCATCCGGATCTGTGTCGAAGCTAGCGTCGACGTAACCCTTTACGACGAGCTCTTCGTCACCTCCATAAACGAGAAACATATCCTTAGTCCTCTTCAGGTACTTCAGGATATTCTTGACCGCTGTCCAGTGTTCCTTGCCGGGATTACTTTGGTACCTTCCTACCAAACTTACGGCAAGGTTTACATCAGGTCTGGTACACAGCATGGCATACATAATAGACCCTATGGCCGAGGCATAGGGGATGACACTCATCTCTTCTATATCTTCTGCCGTGGTCGGGCATTGAGCCGTGCTCAATTGCACACCTTGCAATAGAGGCAAGAACCCCTTCTTGGACTGATCCATACTGAACTTCTTCAATATCTTGTCAAGGTATGTACTCTATGAAAGACCAATGAGGCGTCTTGATCTATCTCTATAGATCTTGATGCCTAATATGTAAGCAGCTTCTCCAAGGTCCTTCATTGAAAAACACTTATTCAAATAGGCCTTTATACTTTCCAAGAATTCTATATCATTTCCCATCAATAATATGTCATCCACATATAATATGAGAAATGCCACAGAGCTCCCACTCACTTTCTTGTAAACACAGGCTTCTCCATAAGTCTGTGTAAACCCAAACGCTTTGATCATCTCATCAAAGCGAATGTTCCAACTCCGAGATGCTTGCACCAGCCCATAGATTGAGCGCTGGAGCTTGCATACTTTGTTAGCATTCTTAGGATCGACAAAACCTTCCGGCTGCATCATATACAACTCTTCCTTAAGGAAGCCGTTAAGGAATGCCGTTTTGACGTCCATCTGCCATATCTCATAATCATAGTATGCGGCAATTGCTAACATGATTCGGACGGACTTCAGCTTCGCTACGGGTGAGAAAGTCTCATCGTAGTCAACCCCTTGAACTTGTCGATAACCCTTAGCGACAAGTCGAGCTTTGTAGATGGTCACATTACCATCTGCGTCCGTCTTCTTCTTAAAGATCCATTTGTTTTCTATGGCTCGCCGCTCATCGGGCAAGTCAGTCAAAGTCCATACTTTGTTTTCATACATGGATTCTATCTCGGATTTCATGGCTTCTAGCCATTTGTCGGAATCCGGGCCCGCCATCGCTTCTTCATAGTTCGAAGGTTCACCGTTGTCTAACAACATGATTTCCAGGACAGGGTTGCCGTACCACTCTGGTGCGGAACGTGTCCTTGTGGACCTACGAAGTTCAGTAACTTGATCTGAAGCTTCATGATCATTATCATTAACTTCCTCCCCAGTCGGTGTAGGCACCACAGGAACATTTTCCCGCGCTGCGCTACTTCCGGTTCGGAAGGGGTGACTATCACCTCATCAAGTTCCACTTTCCTCCCACTCAATTCTTTCGAGAGAAACTCCTTCTCTAGAAAGGACCCGTTCTTGGCAACGAAGATCTTGCCTTCGGATCTGAGGTAGAAGGTATACCCAATAGTTTCCTTAGGGTATCCTATGAAGACGCATTTTTCCGATTTGGGTTCGAGCTTTTCAGGTTGAAGTTTCTTGACATAAGCATCGCATCCCCAAACTTTTAGAAACGACAGCTTAGGTTTCTTCCCAAACCATAATTCATACGGTGTCGTCTCAACGGATTTAGACGGTGCCCTATTTAAAGTGAATGCGGCAGTCTCTAAAGCATAACCCCAAAATGAGAGCGGCAAATCGGTAAGAGACATCATAGATCGCACCATATCTAATAGAGTGCGATTACGACGTTCGGACACACCATTTCTCTGAGGTGTTCCAGGCGGCGTGAGTTGTGAAACTATTCCACATTTCCTTAAGTGTGTACCAAATTCGTGACTTAAATATTCTCCACCACGATCTGATCGTAAGAATTTTATTTTCCTGTCACGTTGATTCTCGACTTCACTCTGAAATTCCTTGAACTTTTCAAAGGTTTCAGACTTGTGTTTCATTAGGTAGACATACCCATATCTACTTAAATCATCAGTGAGAGTGAGAACATAACGATATCCTCCGCGAGCCTCAACACTCATTGGACCGCACACATCGGTATGTATGATTTCCAATAAGTTGGTTGCTCGCTCCATTGTTCCGGAGAACGGAGTCTTGGTCATCTTACCCATGAGGCATGGTTCGCACGTGTCAAATGATTCGTAATCAAGAGACTCCAAAAGTCCATCTGCATGGAGCTTCTTCATGCGCTTGACACCAATGTGACCAAGGCGGCAGTGCCACAAGTATGTGGGACTATCGTTATCAACTTTACATCTTTTGGTATTCACACTATGAACATGTGTAGCATCACGTTCGAGATTCATCAAAAATAAACCATTGACCAGCGGGGCATGACCATAAAACATATCTCTCAAATAAATAGAACAACCATTATTCTCAGATTTAAATGAGTAGCCATCTCGAATTAAACGAGATCCAGATACAATGTTCATGCTCAAAGCTGGCACTAAATAACAATTATTGAGGTTTATATCTAATCCCGTGGGTAGATGCAGAGGTAGCGTGCCGACGGCGATCACATCGACCTTGGAACCATTCCCGACGCGCATCATCACCTCGTCTTTTGCCAGTCTCCGTTTATTCCGTAGTTCCTGATTTGAGTTACAAATATGAGCAACCGCACCGGTATCAAATACCCAGGAGCTACTACGAGTACTGGTAAGGTACACATCAATTACTTGTATATCACATATACCTTGGGTGTTGCCGGCCTTCTTCTTGTCCGCTAAATATTTGGGGCAGTTCCGCTTCCAGTGACCACTTCCCTTGCAATAAAAGCACTCAGTCTCGGGCTTGGGTCCATTCTTTGACTTCTTCCCGGTAACTGGCTTACCGGGCGTGGCAACCTCCTTGCCGTCCTTCTTGAAGTTCTTCTTACCCTTGCCCTTCTTGAACTTAGTGGTTTTATTCACCATCAACACTTGATGTTCTTTTCTGATCTCTACCTCAGCTGATTTCAGCATTGAATACACCTCGGGAATGGTCTTTTCCATCCCCTGCATATTGTAGTTCATCACAAAGCTCTTGTAGCTTGGTGGAAGCGACTGGAGGATTCTGTCAATGACCGCGTCATCCGGGAGATTAACTCCCAGCTGAGACAAGCGGTTGTGCAACCCAGACATTCTGAGTATGTGCTCACTAACATAACTGTTCTCCTCCATTTTACAGCTGAAGAACTTGTCGGAGACATCATATCTCTCGACCCGGGCATGAGCTTGAAAAACCAGTTTCAGCTCCTCGAACATCTCATATGCTCCATGTTTCTCAAAACGCTTTTGGAGACCCGGTTCTAAGCTGTAAAGCATGCCGCACTAAACGAGGGAGTAATCATCAGCACGCTGCTGCCAAGCGTTCATAACGTCTTGGTTCTCAGGGATTGGTGCTTCACCTAGCGGTGCTTCTAAGACATAATCTTTCTTGGCTGCTATGAGGATGATCCTCAGGTTCCGGACCCAGTCCGTATAGTTGCTGCCATCATCTTTCAGCTTGGTTTTCTCTAGGAACGCGTTGAAATTGAGGACAACGTGGGCCATTTGATCTACAATACATAGTGTAAAGATTTTTAGACTAAGTTCATGATAATTAAGTTCATATAATCAAATTATTCAATGAACTCCCACTCAGATAGACATCCCTCTAGTCATCTAAGTGAAACATGATCCGAACTCAACTAGGCCGTGTCCGATCATCACGTGAGACGGACTAGTCAAGATCGGTGAACATCTCCATGTTGATCGTATCTTCTATACGACTCATGCTCGACCTTTCGGTCCTCCGTGTTCCGAGGCCATGTCTGTACATGCTAGGCTCGTCAAGTCAACCTAAGTGTATTGCGTGTGTTCCGAGGCCATGTCTGTACATGCTAGGCTCGTCAACACCCGTTGTATTCGAACGTAAGAATCTATCACACCCGATCATCACGTGGTGCTTCGAAACGACGAACCTTCGCAACGGTGCACAGTTAGGGTGAACACTTTCTTGAAATTATTATAAGGGATCATCCTACTTGCTACCGTCGTTCTAAGCAAATAAGATGCAAAAACATGATAAACATCACATGCAATCAAATAGTGACATGATATGGCCAATATCATCATGCTCCTTTGATCTCCATCTTCGGGGCACCATGATCATCTTCGTCACCGGCATGACACCATGATCTCCATCATCATGATCTCCATCATTGTGTCTTCATGAAGTTGTCACGCCAACGATTACTTCTACTTCTATGGCTAACCGTTTAGCAACAAAGTAAAGTAAATTACATGGCGTTATTCAATGACACGCAGGTCATGCAAAATAATAAAGACAACTCCTATGGCTCCTGCCGGTTGTCATACTCATCGACATGCAAGTCGTGATTCCTATTACAAGAATATGATCAATCTCATACATCACATATATCATTCATCACATCTTCTGGCCATATCATATCACATATATCACTTGCTGCAAAAACAAGTTAGACGTCCTCTAATTGTTGTTGCAAGTTTTTACGTGGTTTGTAGGTTTCTAGCAAGAACGATTTCTTACCTACGTATGACCACAACGTGATTTGCCAATTTCTATTTACCCTTCATAAGGACCCTTTTCATCGAATCCGTTCCGACTAAAGTAGGAGAGACAGACACCCGCTAGCCACCTTATGCAACTAGTGCATGTCAGTCGGTGGAACCTGTCTCACGTAAGCGTACGTGTAAGGTCGGTCCGGGCCGCTTCATCCTACAATGCCGCCGAAACAAGAAACGACTAGTAGCGGCAAGAAGAATTGGCAACATCAACGCCCACAACTTCTTTGTGTTCTACTCGTGCATAGTAACTACGCATAGGCCTGGCTCATGATGCCACTGTTGGGAATCGTAGCATAATTTTAAAATTTTCCTACGCTCACCAAGATGCATCTATGGAGTCTACTAGCAACGAGGGAAGGGAGTGCATCTACATACCGTTGTAGATCGCGAGCGGAAGCGTTCCAATGAACGTGCATGACGGAGTCGTACTCGCCGTGATCCAAATCACCGATGACCGAGTGCCGAACGTACGGCACCTCCACGTTCAACACACGTACGGTGCTGCGACGTCTCCTCCTTTCTTGATCCAGCAAGGGGGGAGGAGAGGTTGATGGAGATCCAACAACACGACGGCGTGGTGGTGGATGTAGCGGCTCTCCGGCAGGGCTTCGCCGAGCTTCTGCGCGAGAGAGAGAGGTGTTGCAGGGGAGGAGGGAGGCGCCAAAGGCTGTCGTGTGCTGCCCTCCCTCCCCCCCTTTATATAGGCCCCCAAGGGGGGTGCGCAGCCCTAGGAGATGGGATCTCCAAGGAGGGGGCGGCGGCCAAGGGGGGAAGGGGTTGCCTTGCCCCCCAAGGCAAGGGGGAACTCCCCCCCTAGGGTTCCCAACCCTAGGCGCATGGGGGGGAGGCCCAAGGTGGCGCCCCAGCCCATTAGGGGCTGGTTCCCCTCCACTTTCAGCCCATGGGGCCCTCCGGGACAGGTGGCCCCACCCGGTGGACCCCCGGGACCCTTCCGGTGGTCCCGGTACAATACCGATAACCCCCGAAACTTTTCCGGTGGCCAAAACTGGACTTCCTATATATAATTCTTCACCTCCGGACCATTCCGGAACCTCTCGTGACGTCCGGGATCTCATCCGGGACTCCGAACAACTTTCGGGTTTCCGCATACATATATCTCTACAACCCTAGCGTCACCGGAACTTAAGTGTGTAGACCCTACGGGTTCGGGAGACATGCAGACATGACCGAGACGCCTCTCCGGTCAATAACCAACAGCGGGATCTGGATACCCATGTTGGCTCCCACATGTTCCACGATGATATCATCGGGTGAACCACGGTGTCGAGGATTCAATCAATCCGTATGCAATTCCCTTTGTCAATCGGTATGTTACTTGCCCGAGATTCGATCGTCGGTATCCCAATACCTAGTTCAATCTCGTTACCGGCAAGTCTCTTTACTCGTACCGCAATGCATGATCCCGTGACCAACGCCTTGGTCACATTGAGCTCATTATGATGATGCATTACCGAGTGGGCCCAGAGATACCTCTCCGTCACACGGAGTGACAAATCCCAGTCTCGATCCGTGCCAACCCAACAGACACTTTCGGAGATACCCGTAATGCACCTTTATAGTCCCCTAGTTACGTTGTGACGTTTGGCACACCCAAAGCACTCCTACGGTATCCGGGAGTTGCACGATCTCATGGTCTAAGGAAAAGATACTTGACATTGGAAAAGCTCTAGCAAACGAAACTACACGATCTTTTATGCTATGCTTAGGTTGGGTCTTGTCCATCACATCATTCTCCTAATGATGTGATCCCGTTATCAGTGACATCCTATGTCCATAGTTAGGAAACCATGACTATCTGTTGATCAACGAGCTAGTCAACTAGAGGCTTACTAGGGACAGGTTGTGGTCTATGTATTCACACATGTATTACGATTTCCGGACAATACAATTATAGCATGAATAAAGACTATTATCATGAACACAGAAATATAATAATAACCATTTATTATTGCCTCTAGGGCATATTTCCAACAGAAAGGAATCCATGAGGAGCAATGTGAAGGTTAACCTTACAGAATTCCTAATGAAGAAGTGGTTGGCCCTGCTGCAACATGAGATTGTTGCAATAGGACTTACGACTTAGCGCATCAACGATGACATTTCCCTTGCCTGGGGTGTAGGTAATCCCTAAGTCGTAATCTGAGATCAACTCCAACCAACGTCTTTGCCTAAGGTTTAAATCAGGTTGGGTGAAGATATACTTGAGACTCTGGTGGTCGGTGTAGATCTCGCAACATTTACCAAGAAGGTAATGTCGCCATGTCTTAAGTGCATAGACTACGGCTGCAAGCTCTAGATCATGTGTAGGATAATTCTCCTCATGTGGATGCAACTGTCGAGATGCATAGGCAATCACATGGCGATCCTGCATAAGAATGCAACCTAGTCCCTGTCGTGAGGCATCGCAGTAGATAACAAAGTCTTTTGTGAAATCCGGTGGCACAAGTATGGGAGCAGAAGTCAGGCGTCTTTTCAGTTCCTGAAAACTATACTCACACTGTGGGGACCACTCAAACTTTTTATCTTTCTTGAGAAGTTCCGTGAGAGGTTTGGCCACTTTGGAGAAGTTCTCAACGAAGCGACGACAATAACTGGCTAGACCAAGGAAACTCCTAACTTGTTTAACTGTTTCAGGTGGAGTCCAATCAAGAACGGCCTAAACTCTCTCGGGATTGACAGCAATGCCCTTACTAGAGATCACGTGGCCTAGGTAGGTCACTTCTGGCAACCAAAATTCGCACTTGGAGAACTTGGCATAAAGGCGATGCTCTCTGAGTTTCTCTAACACAAGTCTAAGATGTTCGGCATGCTCTTCCTTGTTCTTCGAGTAAATAAGGATATCATCGAGGTAAACCACGACGAACTTATCTAAGTACTCCATGAAGATCGAGTTCATCAAGCGGGAGAAGGTAGCTCGGGCATTGGTTAGACCGAAGGACATGACGGTGTACTCGTACTGGCCATAACGAGTGACAAAAGCCGTTTTAGGAATGTCCCCATTTCTAATCTCGATTTGGTGGTAGCCTAACCTCAAATCCATCTTCGAGAAGACTGAGGATCCAGTGAGCTGATCATACAGGTCATTGATCCTGGGGAGCGGATACTTGTTCTTTATCGTGACCAAATTAACGGGACGATAATCTACAACCATCTTGTCCGTACCATCCTTCTTCTTGGCGAAGAGGACGGGGCAAGCCCAAGGAGAAGAACTAGGACGGATGAAACCCTTTTGCAAGGACTCATCAAGTTGTTTCTTAAGCTCAGCTAGTTCTAAGGGTGCCATCTTGTAAGGTCTGCTAGAAATTGGGGCGGTTCCTGGGAGAAGATCTATGACAAACTCTACATCCCTATCAGGTGGAATACCTGGCAGTTCCTTAGGAAAGACATCCGGAAAATCACGGACTACCGGGATATCTTCAAGGTCTGGGAGAGGGCTGGCATTAAGATAATAGAGTCGACGCTTTGCAACTCTGTTGGAGACAGTCACTATCTTGCCAGATGGGTGTGTAAGCTGAACAGACCTGGTGTAACAATCAATCTTGGCATAATGAGCTTTCATCCAGTCCATACCCAAGATGATGTTAATATCTGAAGACTTAAGAGATATCAAGGAAGCTAGGAATACAAGTCTGTCAACATGTATTTCATTGCCATAACTTATCCTAGAAGTTTGCCATTTGGATCCAGGAGTTTGAATGAGTAGTGGGGAGGGCATATCACAAAATGACATGTCGTGCAAGCGGGCATAACTTTCGGAAATGAAGGAATGAGATGCTCCAGTATCGAACAAAACCGATGCTAGATGACAATTGACAAGGAGTGTACCAAGAACGACATCTGGATCATCATGAGTGTCTTTAGCTGAGTCGTGATGCACACGTCCATGTTCAGTGGGAGCTGACTTGGCACTGATCATCTTGCGTGATGGCTTACTACCACGGCCAACAGACTTCTCGGGCTGGGGTTTAGCAACACTGGTCTGAGTGCAAATACGGGCAATGTGGCTTGGC
Source organism: Triticum aestivum (assembly GCF_018294505.1). Taxonomy (NCBI): domain Eukaryota; kingdom Viridiplantae; phylum Streptophyta; class Magnoliopsida; order Poales; family Poaceae; genus Triticum; species Triticum aestivum. The sequence continues at coordinate 60,633,624 of NC_057799.1, forward strand.
TCTCTGCACTTGTAACATATCTTGGAGGTAGGACGTGGACCCGCATTGGCAGGCGGTCCACCAATAGGCCTGGGTGGAGCATATAACAGAACCGGGTGAGGTGCCACATAAGATGGCCTCGGTGCATATCCGGGTGGAAGAGCAGAGTTCGGAACCCAAATCTGGCGCTTCTGAGAACTAGAACCGGAGGAAGAACCCAAATCATGGGTGTGCTTACGAGACTCCTCGTAAGTGAGCTGAGCTGTCTCCGCCTTAATGGCCTTGTTCACAAGAGCCTGGAATGTATTGCAATGGTGCAAGTGGACATCACGATGCAACTTGGGGTTGAGATCCTTCCGGAACCTAGCCTGCTTCTTGGCGTCCGTGGACACTTCTTCTGTAGCATAGCGGGCGAGGTTCTCAAACTCTCTACTGTAAGCATCAACATCCATCTTACTCTGGGTGAAACTATAGAACTCTTCTCTCTTACGATCGATGAGGGCTTCCGGAATGTGATGCTCGCGAAAAGCCTCAGTGAAATCTCTCCAGGTAGGAATCTGACCAGTTGGAAGCATAGCCTCATGGTTTTGCCACCAAAGACTAGCAGGACCTTCCAGGTGATATGCAGTATAGGTGACCTTGTCACTTTCAGCTACGTTCGCAGAACGCAGCTTGTGAGTGATACTACGAAGCCAGTCATCTGCACCGAGTGTCTCAATGGAATGATGGAAGGTGGGTGGGTTCAGACCAATGAATCCATAGATGGTCGCTGACTCTTTGAACTGATGTGCGGTGTTCTCCTCAATACGTGCTAACAAGCGGTTAGACTCACGCTTGTTCCTCTCCATCTCTAACATGAACTCTGCCAACGAAGGCTGGTCGGGAGGATCCTCATCCCTACCATCTCCGTGGTTCCGACTACGAGCAACAGAACTTCGGTTAGCTGACGACATCCTGAGAAACGAAACCATGGACGGGATCAACATCAACTATAGGATGGAGAATGTAGCACAAGGGAATTAGTATCTCTCGAACACCTAGGACAATTCCGGCTGCATAACGGCAGTAAAATGCTCAAAATGAGACATCCTGCAAATGATGGGGTAGTACCATACTCAACATCATCACACAAGGTTCTGAGATAGTACTAATCAACTACACCGGAAGTACTCGGAAAACTGGAGTATGACTCTGATCAACCAATCCTATGAGACTACAGAATAGTAACACGTGATCCTGATAGACAGAAGAGAAATCCTAGTTCCTTAACCCCGTAGGAAAAATAGGATGACTCAGATCAGAAGGGCATGAGGTATAAGGAGTAAAAAGTGCCTTACGTTCCCTTCCACAATCAATTCCCTTACATAACTAAAGAATTTCTAGACTCACCTTCGACCAGATTGGCTTGGTAATCCTACAGGCAGTCAGGCACTGATACCAAAGCTGTCAGGACCCCGATTCTAAGTCACACCGATCTAGCATGTAACACGTCATATCATTTTGCGGCCTCACACACGGTATTCCCACGAGTGTCGCCTTACCTGGCCCGGGGCCATTTGCGCCTTTTGGCTCACGTATATGATAGTGTCGCTAGCATCCATATGACAGAGAACCCGAGCCGACATGACTAGTCGTGAACCCAAAGTGGCACTAACTTACGGGGACAGGCATACATGAAACAACATCGAGCATGTCAGTCATCAGCGTGTGAATCCGGGCTGTAGCAACTGGGCTAACAGGACTCCGGGAATCCGGGCTGTAGCGGGCTAGCAGGACTCTGGAAGTCACCGCGTGACATTTCCCCGAAGGGATAGACACAAGAACGATGTGAATCACATGCTGGCCAGTCTAAGTGTTCCGGAGCAGTAGTGCTGGGCTAGCAGGACTCCGGTAAACCGGGCTGTAGCGGACTACCAACGCTCAGTGGAAGCACCAGACTACATTTCCCCATAAGAGAGGCTACCAAGGATAAACCACTAGATTGTCGGATCCCACACATACCAAGCATTTCAATCATACACACAATATGCTCGATATGTGCAAATACAACATGGCACCACAACAAGACTCTACGACTCAGAGTATTTATTCATTAGGCTCCGAGGAGCGAAGTATTACAAACATGGGTCTCATGACCCAACATACAGAGCATACAAGCAACAAGCGGAAGCATTACATGTCTGAGTACAGACAACTACAAAAGAAAAAGGCTGAGAAGCCTGACTATCTACAAGACCCTCCCAAGGGTACAAGATTGTAGCTGAGGTAACAAGCTATTCGTCGAAGTCCATGGAGAACTACTACTGAGACATAAGTCTCATATGCAAAAACATAAATTAAGCAACGTGAGTACAAAGGTACTCAGCAAGACTTACATCAGATCCTATCATACGTGCATTAGTATCAAGAAGGCAATGTGGGGTTTAGTTGCAGCAAGCTAGGTTTGACTCAGTGGCTATCCTGAACTACGACTGCTGGTAACTCTTTTGAGGTGGCGCGCACGAGTCCACTAATCACCACATCAATACGCTACTATGGATTCATTCCCGTCTCCCTACGAGAAGGCCATCCATAGCAACTTGTCTTGAGCAATTTAGGGTATCCACTTCAAGTTGTCTATGTACCACATAAGCATCCAAGAAGTCCATAACCGCGGACCCGGCTATTCGAATAGATCATGTTAACCCTGCAGGGGTGTACTTCTTCACACACACTCTCGCCACTTTCCGCCATGTACACATCATGTATCTCGGCAAGCTTCAAGCGGAAGCCTGGCGAGGGAGTCGGCCACGACCTGACTAACCACACAAGACTCTAGTCTAGGTTTATCGTCTATTCGGGTTCCATCCGCAAGCAGATCCGTCCGGGGTGTCGCTCACGGCCCCAAATGATGTGTGCAGGGTTCCCAAGCCCACCTCGCCGGATGGATCTATGCTTGGTACACCGTGCCACTTGTGCCTAGTCTGTCCCAAGCCCACCTAGCCGTGTGCCACTTGGTAGACTACTAACACTACCTACAAACACCAGAAACTAATTGCAACTCCTGGACAGAGATCAAGTTGGTTAATAAGTCGAGAGAGCTTGGAGCGCCCGGAGCCCAATGTGTGGTAGTAGCTAGTCATTTGACAACATACACATAACTCAGTGCTTAAGGACAGTTCCAGTGAGACAACCCACCATGTACTCCTACATGGCCTCTCACCGCTAGCTTTACCAAAACGTTTTCACACACTTAACTCTCAGCACCAGAACATATCGTAACACTCCAATTCATTCCTAATGAATCAGACCTGACACAACCCTAAGCAATAACAGGCATGGCATGGTAGGAACACAACATGGCTTGTCGGGTGGTAGGTGCGACATATGCCAACGGGTGGCTTATCATTGTGGGAGCCAGTAAGACGTCGCCGGTGCCTGGAAACGGGATGAGGCGAAGACATGCACGCCGACGAATCTTACCCAGGTTCGGGGCTCTCCGTGGAGATAACACCCCTAGTCCTGCTCTGCGGGGTCTCCGCATGATCACTAGATCAGAAAGAGTATCTACAAGTGCTCCTTGAGCTGTCGGGTTCAAGGGAGAAGAAGAGCAAGTCTAGCTCTCACTTCCCTCTCTATATGGTGTGTGTAACTCTAAGAAGCCAACCCTTTGCATGGGTGCCCCGGGGGGTTTATATAGGCCTACCCCCGGGGGTACAATTGTAATCAGGCTGGGCGCGGGTCCCAGTCGTCAGTGTCTGTGCTCGCCGGCTTCTCCGCCGGCCATTGGGGCCGGCCGACTGGTGGGTCCCGCCGGTTGCCGGTCTCTTGGTCGATAGGCCGGCCCCACCGCCTGGGGGTCTTGTCGGCGGCCGTTTACTGTAGCCTCGCCCCTGATGACGAGGGCTTTGTCGAGGTAAGCGTGGCTACAGTGTGCCGCCTCGAGGGCTCTCACTGTAGCCTTACCTCGTCTTGTCTCCTTAATGTGGCACATGCTTCGAGGGAGGGGGGTAGCCGGCTACGCCCCTGGCCGACTGGGGGAGGCCGGGCCGCCTTCGTGCCTCTCTCTGGCTAAAGGGGCCCGCCGCCCGTGGGCCGTACTGGCGTCTGTCGTGGATGACGTTGAGGCCAGCATGGCTACAGTGCCGAGCCGGACGGGAGATGGCTGACCCGTACTGCGTCTTGTCGCCATGCCTGCCTCGGGATTCGGGGGTAGTGGGCCGCACTGTGGCCACACCCCGTCTTGTCACCGTTATGTGGGCGTAATTTTGGTGGGTGCGGTCTTGGCCTGCTTCTTGGAGTCGGCGCTCTACATGGCCGGCTCTTGGGAGTCGGCGTTCTCCATGGCCGGCTTACTGGAGTCGGCTATCTCGTAGTTATCTTAGGGGAGGTTTCTGAGACTGGGTCGCCTTCTGAGAGTCGGCTCCTGGGGTAGCCGGCCGGGGGAAGGCGGCCCAGTGCTTTGGATGCTTGAAGGCTCAAATGGCATGATAATTTTTTAAGAGCCACGGGTAGTCGGTTAGGCTACCCGTGGCCATTTACTCCGACAGTAGTCCCCGAAGCTGATTGAGCTTCGAGGTTGGGTGGGAGTCGAGAAGCTCGGTCAGCTTCCTATCTTGACGAGCCGGCAGCTGGGAGCCGGCTTCGGTTGGGTGCGCCGTCTCGGCGAATTTTTTTGGAGTTGGAGGGCGGGAGCCTGCTAGCGTGCGCACCGGGCCGCGGGCCGGCCACTTGCCGCCTGCGAACCACGTGGCATCCCTTGGCCAAAAAGCCTGCCAGCCCACGCGCGCGACGGGACGTCGCCGCAGGTCGGGGGCCCGCCACGCCTACGACCGGGGGGGAGTGGGTGCAGTTAATCCCACGTCTCACCCCACGCCCTGCCTCCCCGGCTTCACCGTGCGAAGCTATAAGTAGGGGGAGAGCGGCAGGCGCTCGCACGCCCCTCCCCTCTCCGCCATCTTCTTCCTTCTGCCCTTTCTTGCGACAGCGCCTCGCCGCCGCACTGCTCCATCACTCGATCCTCCGCCGCCGCGCTCATTCTCGCCAGCCCTACGCCACGATGCAGTTCCGCGGGGATTGGGACGGCTCCAACGTCCATGAGGATCACGTCGAGTTCCTGCGCAAGATGTGGCGGCTGCCCGGCACAGACAAGGTGGAGGTCCGTCTTGCACCGGCGAAGGAGATTACGCTGGAACCGGAGGAAGGCGAGCGGGTAGTCTTCCGCTCGCATTTCTTGCGCGGCATCGGCTTGCCCGTGAGCGCCTTCTTCCGCTCCTTTCTTGAGTTCTATCAACTCCGGCCGCACCACCTTACCCCGAACACGGTGGTGCTGCTGTCCGCCTTCGTCACGTTGTGCGAAGGCTACCTCGGCGTCCTCCCCACCCTCGAGCTCTAGGGGGAGTTTTCCCAGTCCAAGCTGGGCACGCGCATGCAGGGCGTGCCGGCTCAGACTGGCGCCTTCATCGCGATGCGGAGGGTGGCTGCCGACAACCCCTTCCCCGTCATCATGCTGATCCAGTCGGTGAAGCTATGGCAGAAGTCATACTTCTACGTGAAGAACGTCGCCCCGCAGGGCGACTACGTCAATCTGCCGGCTTACGTAGCCGGCCCACCGGTAGGCAGGCGGCCCCAGTGGTCCTATTGGGCCGTGACGCTGACGCCGGCCGGAGCCGCAGCTGTCGCCCGTCTACGTGTGATGATCCAGTCGGAGTGCTTGTCGGGGCCCGACCTGCTGGCCGCCTTTGTCACGCGCCGGGTGCTCCCGCTCTAGAGCCGCCCTCATTTGATCTGTCAGATGAGCGGCCAACTCGATCCGAGCCGGATGTGCACCAAAGACATGCCGCACGACGAGGTGGCCTACATGGTGAATTACATGGCGAACTGCAAGCTCTCCGAGGAATGGCAGTTTGACAAGGAGCCATATTCCCGAGCACATCCGCCGCCCGCGGTATGTCCTCCTTTTCTCTTTCTCTTCTCTCAGTTTTGTCGCCAAGTTCCTTTTGGCCGACTCTGACTAGTCGGCTTGTCTCGACAGAGCCCTCTTCTTCGGCCTGCGGGCGGGTCGGACGTGGAGGGCCGATTCGTCCCCGATCGGACGGAGCACGATCTGGAGGACCCCGACTTGGGGGCGGCCGCTATGGACGACAACACCGAGGCGGGTGGTGGCCAAACCGGCGGCGAGGCAGGCGGCTCCGGGCTTGGAGTCAGCTTCGACGACTGGCCGGACGATGACGAGGCTGAAGTCGTCCCACGCCGCTAGCCGGCTCCTGGCCATGGCGCGGGTTCCTCCACCGCGCCGCCTGCTTGGGGTGGCGGGCAAAAGCGTCGTGCCGCGCCGGGCTTGTTCGGCAGTCAGCCGAAGAAGCCCAGAGGCGGGGCAGCGGCGACCAGGCAGGAGAAGGAGGCCCGCTTCCGCAAGGCGGTGAAGCAGCCGCAGACGGTGTCGGCGTAAGTATATACTCATTCGTGTATTCTTTTTTCTTTTCTCTGGTAGCTCCTGAGTCCTTGTCTTTTCTCCAAAAAAACAGGGCTCCATTGTCGCTCGAGCGGGCTGCTGCCGCCTCCGTCGTTGGGTCGCCGGGAGGATCTGGGAGCACCACTCGCCGCGTGGACCCTCTTGCCAATCTTCTAGCGGCGACGGAGCAGAACGCGCGGGAGGTGCTGGAGGAGCGGGAGGCGCGGGAGGCGGAGGCATTGAGGGCGGCCGCCGCCAAGGCGCGCGCTGACGCCGCGGCCAAGGCCCAAGCGAAGACTGCGGCTGTGGCGATGGCGGAGGGGGCCTTGCTGGTCACCCCACTGCGTGTTGCGGCGCCTGGGGCCCCAGAGCCCCCGCCGACTGGAGCGGCTCAAGGCGGCCGGCCTGACCTGCCGCATGCGCAGTCGGCCGGGGGCGAGCCGGCCGCGAGGACTGATCTGGCGGTCCGGACGTCATCGTGCCAGCGCAGAGGGAAGGCCGCATCGGAGCCGCAGAAGGCTGCATCGGAGCTGCAGCCGGCCGCGGGCTCCAGCTCGTCGGCCCAGGATATGGAGGCGGCCAGCGCCAGCTCGGGGTGGACGCCGGGCGGAGGGACGGCCGTGATGAATGTGGCCGCGCAGGACGTCCGGACCCGGCTCCAAGCCCAGGCTGGGGCGCTGAGGAAATATAACGACAAGTTCCTTGCGACGCGGGTGGCCATCCGGGTTAGTCTTCTTATCTTGCTTTTTTGATCTTGTTTTCTTCCGTGGGGGCGCGTCAGCGCACCCACTCTTGCTCTTACTTCGCTCTTCTGCCTGTCTTGCAGAACTACCACAATCTTCGCGCGGCTGCCTTCAACTCCCAGGCTCGGGAGCTGACCTAGAAGACCGCCGACCTAACTGAGAGCCGAGGTAAGTGCTTCGTCCTTTATCTCACGTGGGGGCACGTCAGCGCACCCACTGGGTGTAGTCCCCGAGATTCGGGCCGACTGCTGAGCAGTCGGGTCGGATCTTCCTTGACGACTTCTTCTTATTGCTTCTTCTTTCTCTGCCGTCCCTGCAGCGGCCAACGCCTGTCTAAGGGAGCAGCTAGGAGGGTCTCTGGCTGCCCTTCGTGCCAAGGAGGCCGAGTTTGCCGCCTTGGTGCAGGAACGTGACCGCCTGGCCAAGAGGTTGGCCGACCAGGAGGAGAGCCACAAGGCGGCTCTGAAGGCGGTGCAGGACCGCGAAGCGGCCCTCCAGGCCGAGTATGAGACAGAGGCGACTGGCTGGGCCGAGGCGAGGCAGACGCTGATCCATGGCTATGGCCAGATCGAAGATTTGGTTGACGGTAAGCCGCCTTCTTCTTCGTCCTTTCTTGCCGCTTGCCGCTTTTGGCTCGTTTTCTGACTTGGTGTTTTCTCTTTTTTCTCTTTCTTTCTTGCGCAGGGTACTTCCCTGGCTACTCTACCGCCGCCAACCAGATCATCGAGGCTCGCCACGAGGCACGGAGGCAGGCTGGCGCCGAGATTGCACCAAACGCTGGTCGGTCGCTGGAGGAGCAGGTCTTGGCGATCCAGGCCCGCCTCCAGCCGGCTCATCGACTGATCCGCCGGCTTCAACGTGCCAGGGCGCAGGTGTTGGCCGCCCTCTGGCCTGGCGAAGTGGTTCCCCGCACCCCCAGTCGGACTGCCGACTGGCTGGAGGTGGCGGTTAGCCGCTTTGAAGCCTGGAAGGCTTCGGCGGCTCGGTCCGGCGCCAGGCGGGCACTGGAGTTCGTCAAGGCCTGGTATCCTGGCCTGAGTCTGGACCAGCTGGCTACCTGGCGGCAGCAAGCCGACACGGAGCTGGAGCCGGCGCGGCCGGCTATCATCCGGAGGGCTTCGGCGATCGCCGACTACACCGACACCAGCGCCTTCGCCCCTGAGGTTGATGACAACGGTGTTGCCCAGCCGGAGGAATGGTTCGGGCTGAACCCGGCAGACGGCGAAGACTCGGCGGAGGAGATCGACTCCAGCGACGAGGGCGAAGAGGAGGAGGAGGAGGGTGAAGATGCCGGGCCGGATGGTGGAGCGGCCGACCAGCCTCAGCTTGACCGAGCCTCCAGCAACACGGCACGCGCGGGTGCGCCGCCTGCCACTGGTGGTTATCAATCCGAGACCCGCCAGCCGTCCACTCCTTCAGCTGGTGACGCCGTCTCAACCGACCGACCCGGCTCCCACACCGCGCCTTTAGTCTAGTCTGCTATCTTTTATTTTCCTGTCTTGTCACTTTTGGAACAATATTCTCTAAAGTTTATACAATTCCACCCACTGGGGGTGTATTCGAACTATATCGATTGCCGGCCTGTTGGGGGCTTTATATGTATATATGACTATGCAAGTGTTTGGCTTTTCCTTGTTCTTTGCTTTTCATCCTTCTGCTGTTTCCTTTACTGCCCTCCCTTGGTTGCCGCCTCCGCAGTCAGGCAGTTGCTCTGCAATCTGTGGCTGGAGAAGTGCTTGGCCAATTAGGAGGGCAAGTACTCTAGCTTTGTTGGATTATAGCGAAGTGTTTGGGAAGCCGGCCAGCATGGTCGGAGGCCGTCTTTTCGTTATACAAGTTCATTAGTCCTTAGACGTTTTTCATGTGGGCATCCTTTCTGCCTTGGCTCTTGCTAGTCAGACAGTCGGTTCTTCGAGCTGCGACTTTCAACAAGAGAGGACTCGGGAGCCGGCACACTACTTGTCTGACTTCAGGTAGAACTTTAATATAGCTTAAGGCGGCCAGTCCCCGGGCCGACTAGTCGAACCCGGTGCCAGACAGGAAATCAAAATGTAATAACACATTCATGGATATGACGCTCGTCACTCATAGATAAATGAAGGCAGTACCCGAGTGCTCCTCGGGGGGCCTATTGTTTCGTACTTAATACAAAAGGGTAGCATGATACATACTGCTTTCAACTGTAAAATCTTCTCAGGAGGTTCGCGTTCCATGGTCGCTCCGACTCCTTGCCGGAGTCATCCCTCTTGCGTGCTCTTTGTTTTTGCGCGTCGATCAAGTAGTAGGAGTCGTTGCCTAGTGCCATGCTGATGACGAAAGGGCCTTCCAGGGGGCCGAGAGCTTGTGCTAGCCGGCTGTTCGCTGGATCAGCCGAAGCACAAGGTCGCCCTCCTGGAAAGATTTTGGCTTGACCTTGCGGTTGTGGTAACGGCGCAACCCCTTCTGGTAGATGGCAGATCGGCTGAGTGCTAACAGCCGGCCTTCTTCCAGTAGGTCGACACCGTCTTCTCTTGCTTCCTTGGCCTCCGCCTCCGTGTACATGGTGATCCGAGGCGAGTCGAACTCGATGTCGGTTGGGATGACGGCCTCGGCACCATATACAAGGAAGAATGGAGTGAAGCCGGTTGACTTGTTGGGGGTAGTACGCAGACTCCAGAGGACAGCCGGCAACTCATCGAGCCAGCAGCCGGCCGATCGCTCCAGTGGTACAACCGCTCGGGGCTTGATGCCGGAGAGGATGAGTCCATTTGCTCGCTCGACCTGGCCGTTTGACTGCGGGTGGGCAATGGACGCTAAGTCCAGTCGGATACCCTGCGTCGCGCAGAAACGTGGCAGTGCTCCTTTGGCAAAGTTTGTGCCGTTGTCGGTGATGATGCTGTGCGGTACGCCGTACCGAGTAGTGATGTCGGTGATGAACGTTACGGCAGTCGGCCCGTTCAGCTTCTTGATCGGCTTCGCTTCGATGCACTTGGTGAACTTGTCCACGGCGACAAGCAGATGTGTCAAGCCGCCGCGGGCTGTCTTGAAAGGGCCCACCATGTCTAATCCCCAGACGGCAAAGGGCCAGGTGATGGGAAAGGTCTTGAGTGTAGAAGCTGGCAGGTGTTGTTTGGAACTGAAGACTTGGCATCCTCTGCAGCTCTTGACTATCTCTTTGTCATCTTCCAAAGCAGTCGGCCAAAAGAAACCGTGGCGGAAAGCTTTGGCCACAAGTGACCTTGAGGCTATGTGGTGGCCGCATTCGCCTTGATGGATATCCTTGAGGATTGCCACTCCCTTTTCTGGCTCGACACAGCGCTGGAAAACTCCAGTGACGCTGCACTTAACAAGCTCTCTGTTGATTATTGCATATGCTCCGGCTCATCGTTGCACTAGTATTGCCGAGATCTCATCAGCCGGCAGCTCTCTGTTGAGTAGGAATTTGAGGATGGGCTGGGCCCATGATGGAGCTGTGACTTCTTCTTCTGTTAGTACGGCCACCATGACTCGGGTGGGTGGTCGGGTGGCGTGGAATTGGAGTCGGCCACCGCTTCTTGTGTTGCTGCAGTCCTCGGGCCGACTACTGCAGTCCTTGAGCTGGGTTCTGAAGTCCCCGGGCTGGGTGCGACTACGGCAGTCCCCGGGCCAGTTGTCGAAGTCCCCGTGCCGCCTGCGGGGTTCCTCCAGTCGGATCCGGCTACGTCGGGGACAGGCGGTACGAAGATAGAGTCCGACTCTGGAGACGGCTTGATGGACGGCTTGAGGAGGCGCTGGAGGGAGACGCCGGTCGGTATAGCCCGTGGGGTGGAGCCGATCCATGCCAGGGCATCTGCTTGGTCGTTGTCGACGCTTGGTACATGAAGGAACTGGCACCCTTCAAAGTACCCACTGTTCTGCTGGACGAGGAATCGGTAGCTCGCCATGTTTGCATCCTTGGCATCCCACTCGCCAGACGACTGCTAGACCACCAAGTCTGAGTCGCCATAACACAGGATCCGGCGTATGACGAGTTCTTTGGCTAGCCGGAGCCCATGTATGAGCGCCTCGTACTCGGCCACGTTGTTGGAGGTGGCGAAGTGGATTTGCAGTGTGTATCTGAGTTTGTCGCCTTTGGGAGAGGTGAGGACGATGCCGGCTCCCAAGCCGGTGCGCATCTTGGACCCGTCGAAGTGCATCCGCCAATGGGTAGAGTCGGGAGCCGGCGGTAGGTACTGGGTCTCAGCCCAGTCGACGAGGAAGTCGGCCAATGCTTGGGAATTGATGGCGGTGCGGGGTTGGTAGAAGATTGTGTATGGTGCCAATGCAATGGCCCATTTAGCCACCCGGCCGGATGCATCCCGGCTGCCTATGATCTCGGCAAGCGGGGCGGTGCACACGACCGTGATGGGATGCTCTTGGAAGTAGGGCTTCAGCTTCTTGGCGGCGAAGTACACCCCATAGCACATCTTCTGGTAGTGCGGGTAGTTTTGCTTTGAGTTGGATAGTACGTCGCTTAGATAATACACCGGCCTTTGAACTAGCTGGGCTCGGCCTTCTTCTGGGCGCTTGACCACGACAACTGTACTGACCACTCAGCTAGTCGCGGCAATGTAGAGGAGCATGGGCTCCTTCTCAGTCGGTGTCGCCAGGACAGGTGGAGTGGTCAACATCTTCTTCAGCTCATGGAAGGCTTGGTCATTCCACTCGAAGTGAGTGGACTTCTTCATGAGTCGGTACAGGGGGAGAGCCTTCTCTCCTAGCCGGCTGATAAAGCGGTTTAGGGAGGCCAAGCACCTAGTGAACTTCTGCACATCTCGCAGTTTGGTGGGAATCTCCATCCTCTCGATGGCCTTGATCTTCACAGGGTTGCGCTCGATGCCGCGTTCGGAGACCAGAAAGCCTAGCAGCTGGCCGGCTGGTACTCCGAACACGCATTTCTCGGGGTTGAGCTTGATTTGGAATCGGCGCATGTTGGCGAATGTTTCTTTGAGGTCCTCCAGCAGGGTGCCGCGCTTCTCTGTCTTCACCACAATGTCTTCTACATAGACATGGGCATTTCTGCCGAGTTGCTTGAGGAGGCATTTCTGCATGCAACGCTGAAAAGTGGCACTGGCATTCCTCAGGCCGAATGTCATAGTCAGGTAACAGAAAGCTCCGAATGGTGTGATGAAGGCAGTCTTCAGTCGATCTGCTGGGTCCAACTTGATTTGATGGTACCCTGAGTAGGCATCCAAAAAAGTCAAGAGCTCGCATCCGGCTGTGGAGTCTATCACTTGGTCAATCCGTGGCAAAGCAAACGGATCCTTGGGGCAGGCCTTGTTGAGGCTGGTGTAGTCTATACACATGCGCCACTTGTTGTTCTTCTTCAATACCAAGACTAGGTTGGCAAGCCACTCTGGAAAAAATACTTCAAAAATAAAGCCAGCGGCGAGGAGCCGGGCTATCTCTTCTCCTACGATTCTTTGCTTCTCTTCTGACAGTCGGCGGAGGGGCTGCTTGACCGGCTTCGCGTCGGCTCAGACGTGCAATTTGTGCTTGGCGAAATCCTTCGGGACGCCTGGCATGTCCTTTGGGGACCATGCGAAGACGTCTCGATTCTCACGGAGGAAGTCGACGAGCTCGCCTTCCTATTTACTATCCAGGTTTGCCCCAATGACAGCAAACCTCTCCGGATTCTCCAGGTCCAGAGGTATCTTCTTCGTCTCCTTGGCCGGCTGGAAGGAGCCCTGTGCATCATAATCTTTGGGGTTGGGGGACAAAGCCGGCTGCTTGACGGCCATGGCCACAACCCGTTCCAGCATCTTCCTCTCTTCTGCCACCACGAGGGACTCGGCCAGCCGACTGCTGGCCATGGCGCACTCGATGGACTTCTTGTAGTCGCCGGCTACGGTGATGATCCCCTTCGAGCTCGGCATCTTCATCTTTAGGTAGGCGTAGTGGGGCACAGCCATGAACTTGGCCAGAGCAGGTCGGCCAAGCAATGCATGGTAGGGGCTCTCCAGATCCACTACCTCAAACCAGATCGCTTCTCGGCGAAAATGATCCTTGTCTCCGAAGAGAACATCCATCTTGATCTTGCCGGAACACGGTCCGGCTTGGCATGAGCTGCTTCGCCTTGATGTTCAGCTTCTCCATGGTATCGCGGTATAGTATATTGATACTGCTTCCGCCATCAATCAGGACGCGGGAGAATCGGGCAACTCGCCTCTCCGTTGCGAGGGTGACATCCAAAACTAGCGCATAGGAGCCAGGGGATGGTATCACCTCTGGGTGGTCGGCCTGGCTCTAGTTGATGGGCTTCTCGGACCAGTGCATGAACTCGGGAGCGCTAGAGGCGACTGCGTTGACCTCTTGATGCTGACGGCGCCGACTACGCTTGTCTTCGACTTGGCTTGTGAAGACGACGTAGGCGGCGTGCTCTTCAGGGAACTCATCTTGAATGGCGCCGACTGCGGGCCGAGCCGCCGGTTGCTGGGGGGCTGGAGGCGGCGGGCCGGGAGGCGGAGGCGGCACCAGCCCCTCACCCTTGGAGATTCGCGTGAGCCAGTGACACTTTCGGGTCGTGTGGTTGGACGGCTTCGCGCCGCGGTGGAACTTGCAGGGGGCGTCGAGAGTCTGCTCGTAGGAGAAAGCCGGCTGCCAAGCCGGCCTGCCACCCTTCTTCTTGGGAGCGGGCCGTTCTTCGGGCTGCTCATCTTCAACTGTGGCCATCTGCCGACTGGTGGAAGGCGGCATAGGGGCCTTGCGCTTGTGATCGTTCTGGTAGGGGCACCGATTGGAGTCGCCAGTCGGCGTCTTGGGAGCCGGAGCGATCACCTTCCCGGAGGCGTCCACTCGATGCTCGGTCTTCATCGAGGAGTCGGCCGTGGCGTACTTGTTCGCGATGATCAGCAGTTCATCGAGGGTAGCCGGCTCGTCGCAGAGGAGTCGGTGCTTGAGGAGGGTGCCCTCTCGGCACCCGGCGGTGAAGTACTCGATGGCCTGGACCTCGTGCACCCCCTCGCAGGAGTTGCGGAGCTCGGCCCACCGCGTGAGGTAGTCGCGGGTCGACTCGTTGGGCCCTTGGACGCATAGGGAGACCTGGCGAGGCTTGGGAGGCCGCTTGTACGTGCTGGTGAAGTTGCGGACGAAGACTTCCGTGAAGTCCAGCCAGCTGTTGACGCTGTAGGGCTTGAGGCTGTTGAGCCAGGTGCGCGCCGTGCCTTGCAGCATGAGGGGGACTTATTTCACGGCGACGCGTCTGTTGCCGTTGGCTATGCTGACCGCAGTAGAATAGTCGATGAGCCAATCCTCCGGCTTCACAGAGCCGTTGTACTTGGGCGTGTCTCTGGGGAGCGAGAACCCTTTGGGGAAGGGCTCGTCGCGGATGCGGGGGCCAAAGCATGGCGGGCCGACATCGTCTTCTTCTTCTAGCGCCAGGGATCGAGCTAGGCGGTCGATCCGGTGGGGGGCGTCATTCTCGCTGACTCCTTCGCGGTGGCCTAGTCGGCCACCGAGAGTGGGATGCGTGACAGGCGGCAGGGCGGGGTATCTCTCCCCTCGAGGCGGGGGAGGAGGCGGATTTCCTTGGCGCTCCACCGCTCGAGGGCGGCCTTCCGCGTCACGCTCGATGGTGATACGAGTCCGGCTGCAGCTAGCAGCCGGCTCCACGTCTTTCCTCACGCGGGCGTCGCTCGCAGTCGGCGACCAGGATGTGGCGGCGTGCTCCCGGCGCGGGGGAGGACTCTCAGCGTGGGCGCCGGCTTCGTGCCATTCTGCGGCCGCGTCGATCAGCTGCTGGATCCGCCTTGTCATGTAGGGGAGCTCATCGGCTCCCAGCCCATTTAGCTCTTCAGCGGCCGCCTGAGCGGCTCGCAGATTCTCGAGCGGGGTGGCGTAGACGGGGCGGTCTACCCCCAGCATGCTGGCGATAGCCGCGCCGCGCTTCTGGACGAAGCCGGCTTGGCTCGGCCCGCCACGAGGCGGCGTACCAAAGGCGGCGCGGTCGACTTCGCGCTGTTGAGCCTCGGTGAGGCATCTCATGGAGGCTATCTTCTGGCCTTCCGCGATGAGGGCGAGGCTGCGTGCCTCCATGGTCTCGGCGTCGGCGTCGGCCGGGATGGGGACGGATAGGTCGTGCATCGCCGCTTGCAGGGCGTCGTGGGCGTTCTCGCCCGAGTTGGCGACGTGACTGATGACCAACACTTCGGTGACAGCACTGCTGCCGCTATCAGCTCGAGGGAGAGGGTCGTCGATGACCACCACGTCGGAGGGGTAGGCGTGGAGCGATGCCGTGTCGGAATTGACAAGCATCGGGTCGGTGGAACCGACCGACTCCAAGTCTGCAGCAGGCTCGCTGGAGACGTGAAGTTGGTCGAGGAGGCTGACGAGGCGGCTCTCAGGGTAGTCAGTGCCCGCGTAGGACGCGGGCTCGTCGTAGATGCGAGCCTCGCTGAGCAGATCGGCGAGGCAACTCGCCACGCAGGCGTCGTCGACGCCTTGCAGCGCGTCGGGGCAAACGCCATTGGGTGCAGCAGGCTGGCTGCGCTCGCGGGGGAGAAAAAGGGTTCCCGTCCAGAACAGGTCTCCGGACGACGGTGCACCTGGCCCCATGGTGGGCGCCAAATGTCGGGTGGTAGGTGCGACATATGCCAACGGGTGGCTTTTCATTGTGGGAGCCACTAAGACGTCGCCGGTGCCTGGAAACGGGATGAGGTGAAGACATGCACGCCGGCGAATCTTACCCAGGTTCGGGGCTCTCCGTGGAGTTAACACCCCTAGCCCTGCTCTGCGGGGTCTCCGCATGATCACTAGATCAGAAAGAGTAGCTACAAGTGCTCCTTGAGCTGTCGGGTTCAAGGGAGAAGAAGAGCAAGTCTAGCTCTCACTTCCCTCTCTATATGGTGTGTGTAACTCTAAGAAGCCAACCCTTTGCATGGGTGCCCCGGGGGGTTTATATAGGCCTACCCCCCGGGGTACAATTGTAATCCGGCTAGGCGCGGGTCCCAGTCGTCAGTGTCTGTGCTCGCCGGCTTCTCCACCGGCCATTGGGGCCCGCCGACTGGTGGGTCCCGCCGGTTGCCGGTCTCTTGGTCGACAGGCCGGCCCCACCGCCTGGGGGTCTTGTCGGCGGCCGTTTATAGCCTCGCCCCTGATGACGAGGGCTTTGTCGAGGTAAGCATGGCTACAGTGTGCCGCCTCGAGGGCTCTCATTGTAGCCTTACCTCGTCTTGTCTCCTTAATGTGGCACATGCTTCGAGGGAGGGGGGTAGCCGGCTTCTGGGGGCCGGCTACACCCCTGGCCGACTGGTGGAGGCCGGGCCACCTTCGTGCCTCTCTCTGTCTAAAGGGGCCCGCCGCCCGTGGGCTGTACTGGTGTCTGTCGTGGATGACGTTGAGGCCAGCATGGCTACAGTGCCGAGCCGGACGGGAGATGGCTGACCCGTACGGCGTCCTGTGGCCATGCCTGCCTCGGGATTTGGGGGTAGTGGGCCGCACTGTGGCCACACCCCGTCTTGTCACCGTTATGTGGGCGTAGTTTTGGTGGGTGCGGTCTTGGCCAGCTTCTTGGAGGCAGCGCTCTACATGGCCGGCTCTTGGGAGTCGGCGTTCTCCATGGCCGGCTTCCTGGAGTCGGCCATCTCGTAGTTATCTTGGGGGAGGTTTCTGAGACTGGGTCGCCTTCTGAGAGTCGGCTCCTGGGGTAGCCGGCCGGGGGAAGGCGGCCCAGTGCTTTGGATGCTTGAAGGCTCAAATGGCCTGATAATTTTTGAAGAGCCAGGGGTAGTCGGTTAGGCTACCCGTGGCCATTTACTCCGACATGGCTCAATCAACTCCTACACATGCTAGTGGGTTTCAACTATTTACGGTGGCAATGACAGGTCATGTAGAGGAATGGGTTCAACTACCGCAACATAAAGTAGCAGTTGAATTGTTGTTGTCCTAATGCAATAAAAGAGAGCAGGAGCGAGAGAGTGGGATTGTATCGGAATGAACAAGGTGGGTTTGCTTGCCTGATAGATCAACAGAGGGGCACTGCTTCTCAGACAGGTACTCTCGAACACTCTCCGGAGTAGGACCTATCGAGAAGGAACGATGTCGGCAATCAATACACAAGCATATGCAACAATATGATGTATGAACATGGCATGAATATGTGATGTTGTTTGTGCTAATGCATCTAGCATTTCACTTGGAAGGAGTCCATTTGAACCAAGGGTTCAAATGCAACTCCAAATTTAACATTTATAAATGCCATTTATGTGTTTTCACCTATACAGCAAGTATAAGTTGGTTTATCATGCATGAAACTAGTACAGATGGATAGATTGAATTTTCCTGATAATTTTTCAAATATAAATTATTTCAATCTGAGCTACGGTTGAATTTCTATGAATTTTAGAAGTTTATATCATTTTCTAGATTTTCCTGATTTATTTTTAAGCCAGAAAATGATTAATTGCGTCAGCATGACAGTGGCATGATGTCAGCGAGTCAACCGCGGCTGGCCAGGTCAAAGCTACGTGTGGGGTCCACACGTGAGTGTCACAGTGTTAAACGGAGGTTTTTTTACTAATCTAATTAAAATTAGTGGCGTGGGGCCCATTGTTAGTGTCTCAGGGGTTTAGTTTGGTGGTAATTAGCCTTAAGGTAATCACCTGGCAGGTCGGGCCCGCACGTCAGGCCGGTGAGGTCATCGCCGGCGACCTCTGGACGCGGCGGTGTCCATGCTGCAGGGCACGGGGGCGGCGGCTAAGAGCAACGGGGCGTAGCCCGTGCTTCCTCGCATCTAGGACGGCAGGTGGGAGGAGCTGGGGTGGCCGGAGCTCGCCGGAGCGGAGCTCGGGCGGCGGCCGGGGCACGGCTTTGAGCGGGAGCGAGCTACGGGGGCACAACAGGGCTGCGGAAGGCCTCTACGGCCTCCTGGCGTCACCAGGAGCATGGTGACGCGCGTGGTTGCGAGCTGCAGCGGCTAGCGCAACGGTGGCGACACGGACGGCGGCGAAGAGCTACGGCCATGGCGGCGAATGAAGCTACGGCGAGCGGCAAGCCACGGGGTTAGGGGCAGGACGTGCAGGAGCTCACGTTGGTTCGGAAGGCGTGCTCAGCGGCTCGGGGGAGGCTCGGGAGTCGACGGAGCGGCGATGACGATCTCGGGCGGCCGGTGATGAAGACGACGGCGATGCAGCGCGTCCCTGGTCGCGTGGGTCGTCGGAGCGGTCGGAGACGAGCAGGCGGAGCGTCTGGGCACGAAGCGAGGGCGAGGCCGTGGCGATGGGCGCAGCAACGGTGTGCGGCGGCGACGGGGGTGCTCGGGCGTCGCGCGAGAGAGCGAGGGATAGGAGAGGAATGGGCACGAGAGAGTGAGAGGGGTACGGGGCGGCGCGTGGCGTCGCGCGGGGCATCCAGAGCGACGAGGGTGAGGACAGGCAGGCAGGAGGTGGCCGGATGCATGCGTGCGTGCCGCGGGCACACATCCCTATCCTCCTAGCGCGGTGGAGAAGACGACTGGCACTGCACAGTCGACTGGGCCGGCCTGTTGGGCCACTGGGCTGCCAGGTAAGAAGCCCAGGTAAGCTCCTACTCCTTTTTCCTCTCAGTTTTTGTTTTCTTTCTATTTCTGTAATTTTTGTTTCTGATTTAGTAAAATACTAAATCAATTTGTTTGCCTCTGATAATTTCTTTAGGGACTAGTTGGATTAATCCAAAGCCCCACACCAAAAATCAGAGATACTGGACATATATTAAATATATAACTAATATATATCCAATGCAAATATTTATGCATTAATTCCAAATGGCCAAAATAAATATTTATGAGCTCCTAAAAATATCGGTTTGAATTTTACCTCTGACCAATATTTTCAGAGAGCAACATGAACATTTTCTTGGACCTTTTTGGAGCAATTTTTAACTGGGTTATTTCCAGAAATGATTTCTGAGGGTTTCACAAATCCCCATTTCAAATTTAAATGAAATTTAAACATCATGCACACATGACTAGCTAGTCTAGGTCATACTAGAACTAGGGATGTGACATTCCTGTTCTTCTCCGGCATCGTCGTCCATACCGTCGATGTCTTCGTAGTTGAAATCAAGCATGTCGGTCAAATCGTCAACACTGGCTATCAAGTGGGTGGTGGGTGGGTAACGAAGTTCTTCGTCGTCCGCTTCCCACTCAAGCTAGACATAGTTCGACCAAGAATCTCCTAACAAGGGGAGAGACTTTAATGAGTTTAACACATCACCTGGGGGTGATTGTTGGAAGATGTCCGCAGAGCTGAACTCTAAGATCGGCACCCGGTCAGATTCGATGGGTGCGGATACACGTGGTTCGGAGCCTATGTCTAGAGATGAGTCCGAGGTTCCGATGACACATGCCTCGTTGGAGGTCAGATCTGTGTTCGGCTCTAGCGCCGCTGAGTCTGCGGCCTCCGTGGCGAGGTTGAGCTTCCCATCCTTGGATGGTGCGCTCTGCTCGGGATCTAGGGCCAGAGCGATTACAGGCGCTATCTCCTGCACAAAGTGTGATGACAGATTTAGGTCATATTCATCGTGGCGGCAGGGCGTGGCTGTCATGGGCTTGAATCCGTCGAAGATCAAGTATCCGCGGATGTCGGCAGTGTAGTTCAAGCTTCCAAACCTGACCTAATGGCCAGGGGTGTAGCTGTTGATCTCCTCCAGATGGCCAAGCGAGTTAGCCCGCAGTGCGGAGCCGCCGAATACGAAAATCTATCCGGGGAGAAAAGCTTCACCCTGGACTATGTTATTATAGATGATTGAAGGAGCCATCAAGCCTTCCGGTGACGACACAGTGGAACTCTCAATGAAAGCACCAATGTCGGTGTCAAAACCGGTGGATCTTGGGTAGGGGGTCCCGAACTGTGCGTCTAAGGCTAATGGTAACAGGAGGCGGGGGACACAATGTTTACCCAGGTTCGGGCCCTCTCGATGGAGGTAATACCCTACTTCCTGCTTGACTGATCTTGATGATATGAGTATTACAAGAGTTGATCTACAACGAGATCGTGGAGGCTAAACCCTAGAAGCTAGCCTATGATTATAATATTTCTCGTCCTGTGGACTAAACCCTCCGGTTTATATAGACACCGGAGGGGGCTAGGGTTACACAGAGTCGGTTACAGATAAAGGAATCTTCATATTCTAACCGCCAAACTTGACTTCCACACAAAGGACAGTCCCATCCAACATGGGACGAAGTCTTCTATCTTGTATCTTCATAGCCCAACAGTCCGGCATATGCATATAGTTTGGCTGTCCGAGGACCCCTTAATCCGGGACTCCCTCAAGGAGTACACGCCAAAGGACGAATACATGGAGGCGTACCTAGAGGAGGTGCACAAAATGGAGAAGCGGTTCATGGGCGTGGAGCTGCAGCATGTGCCATGCGGGACGAACAAGGAAACAGACGACATCGCCAAAAGAGCCTCTCGCAGGCTCCCTCAGGAGCCAGGGTGTTTGAGGAGCGGCCCTTCAAGCCATCTACGGCCCTGCACATTACGACTCCAGCACCACCTCAGGAGGACTTGCAACAAGCACTCGAGACGGGCGCTCCAGCCTGCGGTCACCCCTCAGGAGCTCACTTGCTGCTCGCGCTCGAGCCTCAGGAAGGGTGCTGGACAGAAGAGTTCAAGGCGTACTTGCTTCAAGGGACCCTACCAGAGAAGGAGGAGGACGCTGAGCGCGTGGCCCGTTAGGCCACCGCATACTGCATCAAGGATGGTGGGTAATATCGCTGGAGGCCCAATGACGTTTCGTTGTGGTGCATCTCCAGGGAACAGGGGCTCGAGCTACTGGCGGACATACATGGTGGGGACTGCGGGCATCACTCCTCGTCCCGCACCCTGGTGGGCAAGGCGTTCCGCAGCGGCTTCTACTGGCCCACCGCACTCAACAACGCTACCGAGCTGGTGCGCTCTTGTGAAGCCTGCCAGTTCCATCCCAAACCTATACATCAGCCCACGCAGGGCCTCCAGACGTTCCCGCTCACGTGGCCGTTTGCGGTCTGGGGGCTGGACATCTTGGGGCCATTCCCTCGGGTGCCAGGGGGCTACCGGTACCTCTACGTCGCCATCGACAAGTTCACCAAGTGGGCGGAGGTAGAAGCCGTGCGCACCATCCCAGCAGGATCAGCCGTCAAGTTCATCAAGGGAATCGTGAGCCGATTTGGGGGCCCCAATCGCATCATCACCGACAACGGCTCACAATTCACCAGCAATCTTTTCAAAACATACTGTGCGAACCTTGGAACGCAGATCTGCTACGCCTCAGTAGCACACCCACGGAGCAATGGACAGGCTGAGAGGGCCAATGCGGAAGTCCTGAGGGGCCTCAAGACCCGCACCTTCAAGAAGAAGCTCGGGGCCTACGGAAGGGGCTGGCTCGACGAGCTGCAGTCCGTGTTGTGGTCCATCCGCACCACCGCGACCAAGCCAACAGGGGAAATACCGTTCTTCCTCGTCTATGGAGCAGAAGCGGTTCTCCCTCACGAGGTCAAGCATCGCTCCACGCGGGTCCTAGCGTTCGATGAAACGCAGTAGGACGCCACGCGCAGGATGGATCTCGTGCTGGGGGAGGAACGCCGCCGTCAAGCCTCGCTCCGAGCAGTGAGGTACCAGCAGGCGCTGTGGCGATACCACTGCCGCAGCGTCCGCTCCAGGACGTTAGAGGTGGGCGATCTCTTCCTGAGGCGGGTGCTCTCTAGGGAGGGGCTGCATAAGCTCTCTCCCATGTGGGAGGGCCCGTTTAGGATTGCCCGTGTCTCTAGGCATGGCGCCGCGCCCCTGGAGACCCAGGACGGGGTCCCCTTCCAGAACGCCTGGAACATCCAGCACCTCCGGAAGTTCTACCCCTCAAGAAATGCTCCAGCCTGTGAAGCAAGGCTCCGGCCTGTGAAGGTCTGCGCTCGTGACCCTCTCACGTAGTAATGAGTGGGGCTATTCACGCCCCGGAGTCTCCTGAGAGTCGACCTGGGGCCTCATGGGGGCTCCCTCCCACGTCCTAGTGGCAGCACTTAGCTCTGCGCTGGTGAGAAGACTAGATTAGGTGCCGGACGCGGCAGTTCATTTGCTTTCTGAAGTTGCTTGCAGTTTTCTTAGTAGTATTTCAATGGATTTGGTATTCTCGAAAGCTGGTTCCTCGAGTTGTGTTTTCTCCTAAGCTTTGTCGTTCTAAGGAAATGAGAGAGGTGGCAGTCGCCCGCCACTTCTCCTCACGCTCCCCGCGCGTGGGGCTAGGTAGGTGTGTGCGCCCAAGGCCTGCCTTTGCGCGCACACACCACGGCGAACCCCGTTATTTCGGCTTCATCCTCGCGAGAAGCCCTGGATCGAGTCCGCTGGTGCCAGCACCCCTCATGTCTGTGCCCCCCGGGCAGCGCGATGCGGTGCGTCAGGTCCAAACCAACCTATGGCAGGGGGCTCGCGTAAGGGGGAGTAAGTCGCTCGACAAATTTACTCTTCCTTCAAAGGATAGCTCTGCCCTGTCACGGCTCCTTGATAACCCACAAGTATAGGGGATCACAACAGTTTTCGAGGGTAGAGTATTCAACCCAAATTTATTGATTCGACACAAGGGGAGGCAAAGAATATTCTCAAGTATTAGCAGTTGAGTTGTCAATTCAACCACACCTGGATAACTTAGTATCTGCAGCAAAGTATTTAGTAGCAAAGTAGTATGGAAGTAACGGTAACAGTGGCAAAAGTAACAGTAGCAGTTTTGTAGTAATTGTAACAGTAGCAACAGTAAAGTAATAAGCAAAGCACAATATGTGAAAAGCTCGTAGGCATTGGATCAGTGATGGATAATTATGTCGGATGCGATTCCTTAGGTAATAGTTATAACATAGGGTGACACAGAACTAGCTCCAATTCATCAATGTAATGTAGGCATGTATTCCGAATATAGTCATACGTGCCTATGGAAAAGAACTTCCCGTGGCAGCGGGGTCCTAATGGAAACTGAGGGATATTAAGGCCTCCTTTTTATAGAGTACCGGACCAAAGCATTAACACATAGTGAATACATGAACTCCTCAAACTACGGTCATCACCGAGAAGTATCCCGATTATTGTCACTTTGGGGTTGTCGGATCATAACACATAATAGGTGGCTATAGACTTGCAAGATAGGATCAAGAACTCACATATATTCATGAAAACAAAATAGGTTCAGATCTGAAATCATGGTACTCGGGCCCTAGTGACAAGCATTACGCATAGCAAAGTCATAGCAACATCAATCTCAGAACATAGTGGATACTAGGGATCAAACCCTAACAAAACTAACTTGATTACATGGTAAATCTCATCCAACCCATCACCGTCCAGCAAGCCTACGATGGAATTACTCACGCACAGTGGTGAGCATCATGCAATTGGTGATGGAGGATGGTTGATGATGACGACGACGACGAATCCCCCTCTCCGGAGCCCCGAACGGACTCCAGATCAGCCCTCCCAAGAGAGATTAGGGCTTGGCGGTGGCTCCATATCGTAAAACGCGATGAAACTTTTTCTCTGATTTTTTCTCCGCAAAAGCAAATATATGGAGTTGGAGTTGAGGTCGGTGGACGTCCAGGGGGCCCACGAGGCAGGGGCGCGCCCCCCTCCCTCGTGGACAGGGTGTGGGCACCCTGACGCTGATTCTTTTGCCAGTATTTTTTATTAATTCTGAAAAGTTGCTCCATGGATTTTCAGGTCATTCCGAGAACTTTTATTTCTGCACAAAAATAACACCATGGCAGTTCTGGTGAAAATAGCGCCAGTCCAGGTTAGTTCCATTCAAATCATCCAAGTTAGAGTCCAAAAGAAGGGCAAAAGTGTTTGGAAAAGTAGATACGACGGAGACGTATCAACTCCCCCAAGCTTAAACCTTTGCTTGTCCTCAAGCAATTCAGTTGATAAACTGAAAGTGATAAAGAAAAACTTTTACAAACTCTGTTTGCTCTTGTTGTTGCAAGTATGTAAAGCCAGCATTCAAGTTTTCAGCAAAGATTATGAACTAACCATATTCACAAAAACACTTAGGTCTCATGTTTACTCATATCAATGGCATAATCAACTAGTGAGCAATAATAATAAAACTCGGATGACAACACTTTCTCAAAACAATCATAACATGATATAACAAGATGGTATCTCGCTAGACCTTTCTGAGACCACAAAACATAAATGTAGAGCACCTTTAAAGATCAAGTAATGACTAAACATTGTAATTCATGGTAAAAGAGATCCATTCATAGTCATACCCAATATAAACTAATAGTAATGCATGCAAATGACAGCGGTGCTCTCCAACGAGTGCTTTTTAATAAGAGGGTGATGACTCAACATAAAAGCAAATAGATAGGCCCTTCGCAGAGGGAAGCAGGGATTTGTAGAGGTACCAGAGCTCGATTTTGAAATAGAGAGGAATAACATTTTGAGTGGTATACTTTCACTGTCAACATAACAAGTAATAGATCTCGATATCTTCCATGTTACATACATTATTAGGCGGTTCCCAAACAGAATGGTAAAGTTTATACTCCCCCGCCACCAACAAGCATCAATCCAAGGCTTTCCCGAAACAACGGGTGCCTCGAACTAACAACAATCCTGGGGGAGTTTTGTTTAATTATTTTGATTTGATTTGAGCAAGGGACTGGACATCCCGGTGACCAGCCATTTTCTCGTGAATGAGGAGAGGAGTCCACTCCTCTTGAGAATAACCCGCCTAACATGGAAGATACAGACAACCCTAGTTGATACATGAGCTGTTCGAGCATACAAAACAGAATATATTTGAAGGTTTGGAGTTTGGCACATACAAATTTACTTGGAACGGCAGGTAGATACCGCATATAGGAAGGTATGGTGGACTCATATGGCATAACTTTGGGGTTTATGGAGTTTGGATGCACAAGCAGTATTCCCGCTTAGTATAGGTGAAGGCTAGAAAGAGACTGGGAAGCGACCAACTGAGAGAGCGACAACAGTCATGAACATGCATTAAAATTAATCAACACTGAGTGTAAGCATGAGTAGGATATAATTCACCATGAACATAAATATCGTGAAGGCTATGTTGATTTTGTTTCAACTACATGCGTGAACATGTGCCAAGTCAAGTCACTCGAATCATTCAAAGAAGGATACCACCCTATCATACCACATCACAACCATTTTAATAGCATGTTGGCACGCAAGGTAAACCATTATAAGCTCCTAGCTAATTAAGCATGGCATAAGCAACTATAATCTCCAATTGTCATTGCAAACATGTTTATTCATAATAGGCTGAATCAGGAACGATGAACTAATCATATTTACAAAAACAAGAGAGGTCGATTTCATACCAGCTTCTCTCATCTCAGCCAGTCCATCATATATCGTCATTATTGCCTTTCACTTACACGACCGAACAGTGTGGATAATAATAATAGTGCACGTGCATTGGACTAAGCTGGAATGTGCAAGCATTCAATTCAAGGGAGAAGACAAGATAATATGGGCTCTTGGTTAAATCAACAATCATGCATGTGAGAACCACTTAGACATTTTCATTATGGTCTTCTCCTCTCGACCCCCAAAGGAAAGAAAAGAAATAAAACTATTTACACGAGAAAGCTCCCAACAAGCAAAAGAAGAATGAGAAATCTTTTTCGGTTTTCATTTTAATTACTACTACTACAACATGGAAAGTAAACTAACTAATTTTTTTGGTTTTTCTTAAGGTTTATCAAACACACGAGAAGAAAGCTAGAAAAAGAATTTAAACTAGCATGGATAGTACAATGAAAAAGTATGAGCACTGACGACTAGAATGAGTGTGCGAATCATCAATGTAATGTCGGTGAGAAATACGTACTCCCCCAAGCTTAGGCTGTTGGCCTAAGTTGGTCTATGGCCATGGGTAGCCTGGCTGATATCCGAAGTTGTAACTGGGGTCGTACTGAGATGCAGCAGCCATTGCCTCCTAAGCTGCAGCATGGCGGCGAGCTTCCTCCGTGCTCCTCTCGTACTCGTTTGCCTCCTCCCTCATTATAACATATCTTCCTTTTGCCTGATAGTCAAAGAGGGCAGGAGCAGGGAGAGTAATATGGACAGCGCGACGTCTGTCAAAGATTAGTCGATACTGGAGGAATTGTTCATTCCTCTCAAGAAAATGATGATTAACCATGGCATTATAATCTGAATAAGTGGGAGGCAACCCCCTATCATTTTCATGAACAGGTATACCAAGATAATTAGCCACACGGGTCGCATAAATCCCTCCAAACAAGTCTCCAACTAAATCATTATTATGCAACCTACGTGCAACAATTGCCCCCAAGTTGTATTGTTTATCACCTAACACAGCACTCTTGAGAACACAAAGATTAGGAACACACATGTGACATGCTTCATCTTTACCGTTAATGCATCTACCAATGAAAAGAGCAAAATAATGTATAGCAAAAAAATGAATGCTCCCTATGGTAGCTTGTGCTATTTCTCTAGATTCTCCCACAGTGGTACTAGCAAGAAAATCTTTATATTCGGATTTACGAGGCACATTAACACTGCCCCACTGCGGGAGTTTACAAGCAGTAGCAAAATCTTTTAGGTCCATGGTATACGATTTATCATAAATATCAAATAGGACATTTTGAGAATTATGCGAAGATGTAAATTTAAACCTTCTCACGAATGAATCAGTCAAATGATAGTATTGAGGACACTTATCTTGCATGAAGTCCTCAAGATCGGCATTACGCACATATGCATCAAATTCATCCTTGATGCCTGCTTTGACCATAAACTCCTCTGACGGCCATTCACTAGGCCGCACATCAGCTTTCCTTGGTGGTTCATCATCTTGCTCACGTATTGCAAGCCTGCGTCCTTTCTTCCTTGAAGAACCACCATGATACATTTTCCTAGACATATTTCTTCCTCTGAAAAATTTCTAAAAAATTTAATAACTCAAAATAAAAATGAATCAAACTCAACAAGATTGATAGCAACTACTCTCACAAGTGCCTAGAGCCTATATCATGCATTAGAATTACTTGGGACCATATATTTTTTAACATGCAAGCTCAAGAACAGGGTCACCTAGGCAGAAAAAATTTGCAATGAATAAAGCACTAGAACAAAAACTAATTGGACCATTGGAGGAGTCACATACCAAGGAACAATCCCCCAAAGCAGTTTTGTGAATGGAGCTTTGAGCAAGGAGATCGAAAATGGCAGCAAAATGAGCTAGAACTTGTGCTTGAGCTGGATGGTGATTTTTTTTGGAGGAAGATGAAGTGTGTGGGTGCAGGAATAAGTGGAGGGGAGCCACCGTGGGCCTGCGAGGCAGGGGGGCGCGCCTTGGACCTTCGTGGCCAGGTGCATGCTCCCCCTGCTGTGTTCTCAGTGCTAGATATTCTCAAATATTCCAAAAAAATCACACTAGATTTGCAGGGCATTTGGAGAACTTTTATTTTCAAGGTATTTTTTATTGCATGGATAATTCAGAAAACAGACAGAAAATACTATTTTTGTTTTATTTATTCTAAATAACAGAAAGTAAAAAGAGGGTACAGAAGGTTGTGCCTTCTAACTTCATCCATCTCATGCTCATCAAAAGGAATCCACTAACAAGGTTGATCAATTCTTGTTAACAAACTCATTCCGAATAACATGGAACCGGAGAAATTTCAAATAACACTAAGTTACCTCAACGGGGATATGGACATCCCCAATAATAAGAATATCATATTTCTTCTTGATAGTAGGAAGAGGAAATTCAAAACCTCCAATAATAATAGTTGGAATTTTTCCAATAGAATTGATACTGTGAACTTGAGGTTGTTTCCTCGGAAAGTGTACCGTATGCTCATTACCATTAACATCAAAAGTGACATTGCCTTTGTTGCAATCAATAACAGCCCCTGCAGTATTCAAAAAGGGTCTACCAAGGATGATCGACAGACTATCGTCCTCGGGAATATCAAGAATAACAAAGTCCGTTAAGATAGTAACGTTTGCAACCACAACAGGCACATCCTCACAAATACCGACAGGTATAGCAGTCGATTTGTCAGCCATTTGCAAAGATATTTTAGTAGGTATCAACTTATGCAATTCAAGTCTACGATATAAAGAGAGAGGCATAACACTAACACCGGCTCCAAGATCACGTAAGGCAGTTTTAACATAGTTTCTTTTAATGGAACATGGTATAGTTGGTACTCCTGGATCTCCTAGTTTCTTTGGTATTCCACCTTTAAAAGTATAATTAGCAAGCATGGTGGAAATTTCAGCTTCCGGTATCTTTCTTTTATTTGTAATAATATCCTTCATGTACTTAGCATATGGATTCACTTTAAGCATATCAGTTAAGCGCATACGTAAGAAGATAGGTCTAATCATTTCAGCAAAGCGCTCAAAATCCTCATCATCCTTTTTCTTGGATGGTTTAGGAGGAAAAGGCATGGGTTTCTGAACCCATGGTTCTCTTTCTTTACCATGCTTCCTAGCAACAAAGTCTCTCTTATCATAATATTGATTCTTTGATTGTGGGTTATCAAGATCAACAACAGGTTCAATCTCTACATCATTATTATTGCTAGGTTGAGCATCAACATGAACATTATCATTAACGTTATCACTAGGTTCATGTTCATCACCAGATTGTGTTTCAGCATCAGAAATAGAAATATCATTAGGATTCTCAGGTGTTTCTTCAATAGGTTCACTAGAAGCATGCAAAGTCCTATCATTTTTCTTTTTCTTCTTTTTAGAAAGACTAGGTGCATCTAAATTATTTCTCTGAGAATCTTGCTCAATTCTCTTAGGGTGGCCTTCAGGATACAAAGGTTCCTGAGTCAGTTTATCAGTTTTAGTAGCCACTCTAACAGCAAAATCATGTTTATTATTTAATTCATCGAGCAAATCACTTTGAGCTTTTAGTACTTGTTTTGCTTGAGTGGTAACCATAGAAGAATATTTACTAATGAGTTTAAGTTCACCTTTAACTCTGGCCATATAATCACTCAAGCGTCCAATCATGCAAGAATTACTCTTTAATTCTCTACCAACATAAGCATTAAAGTTTTCTCGTCTAGCCATAAATTCATCAAATTCATCCAAGCATTGGCTAGCAAACTTAGTACACATGATTTCAACTTTATCATATCTATAGAGAGAATTTACCTTTACTACCTGTGTCGGATTATCAAGACCATGTGTTTCTTCAATAGGTGGTATATTAAGGCCATGTATTTCTTCAACATGAGGTAAATTCTTAACATCTTCAGCTTTAATACATATTTCTTTCATAGATTTCTTTGCCTCTTGCATATATTCAGGACTGAGAAATAGAACTCCCCTTTTCTTCGGAGTTAGTTTAGGAATTGGCTCAGGAGTTGGCTCAGGAGTTGGTTCAGGAAGTGTCCAATTGTTTTCATTAGTCAACATATTATTCAATAGCAATTCAACTTGATCGACTGTTCTTTCCCTGAAAACACAACCAGCACAACTATCCAAGTGGTCCTTGGAAGCATCAGTTAGTCCATTATAAAAGATACCAAGTATTTCATTTTTCTTAAGAGGATGATCAGGCAAAGCATTAAGTAATCAGAGAAGCCTCCCCCAATCTTGTGGGAGACTCCCTTCTTCAATTTGCACAAAATTATATATTTCCCTCAAGGCAGCTTGTTTCTTATGAGCAGGGAAATATTTAGCAGAGAAGTAATAAATCATATCCTAGGGACTACGCACACAACCAGGATCAAGAGAATTAAACCAAGTTTTAGCATCACCCTTTAATGATAATGGCTATATAATAGTAGCGAGATTTCTCATCATTAGTGAACAGGGTGACTATATCATTTAATTTAGTAAGATGTGCCACAACAGTTTCAGATTCATAGCGATAGAAAGGATCAGATTCAACCAAAGTAATTATCTCAGGATCAGTAGAGAAATCATAATCCTTATCAGTAACAAAGATAGGTGAAGTAGCAAAAGCAGGGTCATATTTCATTCTAGCATTTAGAGATTTCTGTTTCAGTTTAGCTAATAACTTCTTAAGATCAGATCTATCATTGCAAGCAAGAAAATCTCTAGCAGTTTCTTCATCCATAACATAACCCTCAGGAACAACAGGAAATTCATACTTAGGGGGAGAACCTTCATCATCACTATCTTCAATAATATCAGTTTCAAGAATTTCATTCTCTCTAACCCTAGCAAGTTGTTCATCAAGATAGTCACCTAATGTACAGTAGTATCAAGCACAGAAGTAGTTTCATCATAAGTATCATCCATAGTAGAAGTGGCATCATCAATAACATGCAACATGTCAGAATTAATAGCAAAAGCAGGTTTAGGTGTCGCAAGCTTACTCATAACAGAAGGAGAATCTAGTGCAGAGCTAGATGACAGTTCCTTACCTCCCCTCGTAGTTGAGGGATAAATCTTAGTTCTTTCGTCTTTCAAGTTCCTCATAGTGATCACCAGATATAAATCCCAAGTGACTCTAAGAATAGAGCTATGCTCCCCGGCAACGGCGCCAAAAAATAGTCTTGATAACCCACAAGTATAGGGGATCGCAACAGTTTTCGAGGGTAGAGTATTCAACCCAAATTTATTGATTCGACACAAGGGGAGCCAAAGAATATTCTCAAGTATTAGCAGTTGAGTTGTCAATTCAACCACACCTGGATAACTTAGTATCTGCAGCAAAGTATTTAGTAGCAAAGTAGTATGGAAGTAACGGTAACAGTGGCAAAAGTAACAGTAGCAGTTTTGTAGTAATTGTTAAAGTAGCAACGGTAAAGTAAATAAGCAAAGCACAATATGTGAAAAGCTCGTAGACATTGGATCAGTGTTGGATAATTATGTCGGATGTGATTCCTCATGTAATAGTTATAACATAGGGTGACACAGAACTAGCTCCAGTTCATCAATGTAATGTAGGCATGTATTCTGAATATAGTCATACGTGCTTATGGAAAAGAATTTGCATGACATCTTTTGTCCTACCCTCCCGTGGCAGCGGGGTCCTAATGGAAACTAATGGATATTAAGGCCGCCTTTTAATAGAGTGCCAGACCAAAGCATTAACACATAGTGAATACATGAACTCCTCAAACTACGGTCATCACCGAGAAGTATCCCTTATTGTCACTTCGGGGTTGTCGGATAATAACACATAATAGACTTGCAAGATAGGATCAAGAACTCACATATAGTCATGAAAACATAATTGGTTCAGATCTGAAATCATGGCACTCGGGCCCTAGTGACAAGCATTAAGCATAGCAAAGTTATAACAACATCAATCTCGGAACATAGTGGATACTAGGGATCAAACGCTAACAAAACTAACTTGATTATATGGTAAATCTCATCCAACCCATCACCGTCCAGCAAGCCTACGATGGAATTACTCATGCACGGCGGTGAGCATCATGAAATTGGTGATGGAGGATGGTTGATGACGACGACGGCGACAAATCCTCCTCTCCGGAGCGCCGAACGGACTCCAGATCAGCCCTCCCGAGAGAGATTAGGGCTTGGCGGCGGCTCCGTATCGTAAAACGCGATGAAACTTTTTCTCTGATTTTTTTCTCCGCGAAAGCAAATATATGGAGTTGGAGTTGAGGTCGGTGGATGTTCAAGGGCCCCACGAGGTAGGGGGCTCGCCCTAGGGGAGGGGGCACGCCCCCCACCCTCATGGACAGGGTGTGGGCCCCCTGACGCTGATTCTTTTGCCAGTGTTTTTTATTAATTCTGAAAAGTTGCTCCATTTATTTTCAGGTCATTTCGAGAACTTATGTTTCTGCACAAAAAGAACACCATGGCAGTTCTGCTGAAAACAGCGTCAGTCCGGGTTAGTTCCATTCAAATCATGCAAGTTAGAGTCCAAAACAAGGGAAAAAGTGTTTGGAAAAGTAGATATGACAGAGACGTATCACTCCTGAGGGCACAAAGTTTATCTCTAGAGGGCACAGGGCGTGCGCGCTAGGGGCCCTGTCAAATACCTATGGTCAGGTCCTCATGAGGCGAAGGACGACTGCACATACCAAGCTAAGCCTTCCTACCTTAACCCGCTCAAATTGCAAACACTACAACACAACATCAATACAGCAATTATAACATAAAAGGCATAGCAGCAACGATTCATTACACGCCCTCCCAGGGTACATTCTTCTTTTTTTGGATCGCATGAGAAAGGAAAAGCTAAACAAAGAGGGCCCGAAGGCGTACAAGCTGTTGGGGAACGTAGTAATTTCAAAAAATTTCCTACGAACACGCAAGATCATGGTGATGCATAGCAACGAGAGGGGAGAGTGTTGTCCACGTACCCTCGTAGACCGAAAGCGGAAGCGTTAACACAACGCGGTTGATGTAGTCGTACGTCTTCACGATCCGACCAATCAAGTACCGAACGTACGACACCTCCGAGTTCAGCACACGTTCAGATCAATGACGTCCCTCGAACTCCGATCCAGCCGAGTGTTGAGGGAGAGTTTCGTCAGCACGACGGCGTGGTGACGATGATAATGTTCTACCGACGCAGGGCTTCACCTAAGCTCCGCTACGATATTATCGAGGTGTAATATGGTGGATGGGGGCACCGCACACGGCTAAAAGATCGTTGATCAATTGTTGTGTCTGTGGGGTGCCCCCCTGCCCCCGTATATAAAGGAGCAAGGGGGAGGCCGCCGGCCAAGGAGGAGGGCGCGCCAAGGGGGGAGTCCTACTCCCACCGGGAGTAGGACGCCTCCTTTCCTTGTTGGAATAGGAGAAGGGAAGGGAGAAGGAGAAAGAAGGAAGGGGGCGCCCCCCTCCCTAGTCCAATTCGGACTAGTCCATGGGGAGGGGTGCGGCCACCCTTTGGGGCCTTTCTCTCCTTTCCCGTATGGCCCATTAAGGCCCAATACGAATTCCCGTAACTCTCCGGTACTCCGAAAAATACCCGAATCACTCAGAACCTTTCCGAAATCCGAATATAGTCGTCCAATATATCGATCTTTACGTCTCGGCCATTTCAAGATTCCTCGTCATGTCCCCGATCTCATCCGGGACTCCGAACTCCTTCGGTACATCAAAACACATAAACTCATAATATAACCGTCATCGTAACGTTAAGCGTGCGGACCCTACGGGTTCGAGAACTATGTAGACATGACCGAGACACCTCTGCGGTCAATAACCAATAGCGGAACCTGGATGCTCGTATTGGCTCCCACATATTCTACGAAGATCTTTATCGGTCAGACCGCATAACAACATACGTTGTTCCCTTTGTTATCGGTATGTTACTTGCCCGAGATTCGATCGTCGGTATCTCAATACCTAGTTCAATCTCGTTACCGGCAAGTCTCTTTACTCGTTCCGTAATACATCATCCCGCAACTAACTCATTAGTTACAATGCTTGCAAAGCTTATAGTGATGTGCATTACCGAGTGGGCCCAGAGATACCTCTCCGACAATCGGAGTGACAAATCCTATTCTCGAAATACGCCAACCCAACAAGTACCTTTGGAGACACCTGTAGAGCACCTTTGTAATCACCCAATTACGTTGTGACGTTTGGTAGGACACAAAGTGTTCCTCCGGTAAACGGGAGTTGCATAATCTCATAGTCATAGGAACATGTATAAGTCATGAAGAAAGCAATAGCAACATACTAAACGATCGAGTGCTAAGCTAACGGAATGGGTCAAGTCAATCACATCATTCTCCTAATGATGTGATCTCGTTAAACAAATGGCAACCCATGTCAATGGCTAGGAAACTTAACCATCTTTGATCAACGAGCTAGTCAAGTAGAGGCATACTAGTGACACTCTGTTTGTCTATGTATTCACACATGTATTATGTTTCCGGGTAATACAATTCTAGCATGAATAATAAACATTTATCATGATATAAGGAAATAAATAATAACTTTATTATTGCCTCTAGGGCATATTTCCTTCAGTCTCCCACTTGCACTAGAGTCAATAATCTAGTTCACATCGCCATGTGATTTAACATCAAAAATTCACATCACCATGTGATTACACCCATAATTCACATTGTCATGTGACCACCACCCAAAGGGTTTACTAGAGTCAATAATCTAGTTCACATCGCTATGTGATTAACACCCAAAGAGTACTAAGGTGTGATCATGTTTTGATTGTGAGATAATTTTAGTCAACGGGTCTGTCACATGCAGATCCGTAAGTATTTTGCAAGTTTCTATGTCTACAATGCTCTGCACGGAGCTACTCTAGCTAATTGCTCCCACTTTCAATATGTATCTAGACCGAGACTTAGAGTCATCTAGATTAGTGTCAAAACTTGCATCGACGTAACCCTTTACGACGAACCTTTTGTCACTTCCATAATCGAGAAACATATCCTTATTCCACTAAGTATAATTTTGACCGCTGTCCAGTGATCTACTCCTAGATCACTATTGTACTCCCTTGCCAAAATCAGTGTAGGGTATACAATAGATCTGGTACACAGCATGGCATACTTTATAGAACCTATGGCCGAGGCATAGGGAACGACTTTCATTCTTTTTCTATCTTCTGCCGTGGTCGGGCTTTTGAGTCTTACTCAATTTCACACCTTGTAACACAGGCAAGAAACTCTTTCTTTGACTGTTCCATTTTGAACCACTTCAAAATCTTGTTAAGGTATGTACTCATTGAAAAAACTTATCAAGCGTCTTGATCTATCTCTATAGATCTTGATGCTCAATATGTAAGCAGCTTAACCGTGGTCTTTCTTTGAAAAACTCCTTTCAAACACTCCTTTATGCATTGCAGAATAATTCTACATTATTTCCGATCAATAATATGTTATTCACATATACCTATCAGAAATGCTGTAGTGCTCCCACTCACTTTCTTGTAAATACAGGCTTCACCGCAAGTCTGTATAAAACTATATGCTTTGATCAACTTATCAAAGCGTATATTCCAACTCCGAGATGCTTGCACCAGTCCATAGATGGATCGCTGGAGCTTGCATATTTTGTTAGCACCTTTAGGATTGACAAAACCTTCTGGTTGCATCATATACAACTCTTCTTTAATAAATCCATTAAGGAATGCAGTTTTTTATCCATTTGCCATATTTCATAAAATGCGGCAATTGCTAACATGATTCAGACATACTTAAGCATAGATACGAGTGAGAAACTCTCATCGTAGTCAACACCTTGAACTTGTCGAAAACCTTTTTGCGACAATTCTAGCTTTGTAGACAGTAACACTACTATCACTGTCTGTCTTCCTCTTGAAGATCCATTTAATCTCAATGGCTTGCCGATCATTGGGCAAGTCAATCAAAGTCCATACTTTGTTCTCATATATGGATCTCATCTCAGATTTCATGGCCTCAAGCCATTTCGCGGAATCTGGGCTCATCATCGCTTCCTCATAGTTCGTAGGTTCGTCATGGTCAAATAACATGACCTCCAGAACAGGATTACCGTACCACTCTGGTGTGGATCTCACTCTGGTTTACCTACGAGGTTCGATAGTAACTTGATCCGAAGCTTCATGATCATCATCATTAACTTCCTCACTAATTGGTGTAAGCATCACTGGAACTGATTTCAGTGATGAACTACTTTCCAATTCGGGAGAAGGTACAGTTACCTCATCAAGTTCTACTTTCCTCCCACTCACTTCTTTCAAGAGAAACTCCTTCTCTAGAAAGGATCCATACTTAGCAATGAATGTCTTGCCTTCGGATCTGTGATAGAAGGTGTACCCAACTGTCTCCTTTGGGTATCCTATGAAGACACATTTCTCCGATTTGGGTTTGAGCTTATCAGGATGAAACCTTTTCACATAAGCATCGCAACCCCAAATTTTAAGAAACGACAACTTCGGTTTCTTGCCAAACCACAGTTCATAAGATGTCGTCTCAACGGATTTAGATGGTACCCTATTTAATGTGAATGCAGCTGTCTCTAATGCATAACCCCAAATGATAGTGGTAGATCGGTAAGAGACATCATATATCGCACCATATTTAATAAAGTACGGTTACGATGTTCGGACACACCATTACACCATGGTGTTCCAGGTGGCGTGAGTAGTGAAACTATTTCACATTGTTTTAACTGAAGGCCAAACTCGTAACTCAAATACTTCTTCTCCACGATCAGATCGTAGAAACTTTATTTTCTTGTTACGATGATTTTCCGCTTCACTTTGAAATTATATGAACTTTTCAAATGTTTCAGACTTCTGTTTCATTAAGTAGATATACCCATATCTGCTCAAATCATCTGTGAAGGTCAGAAAATAATGATACCTGCTACGAGCCTCAATATTCATCAGACCACATACATCTGTATGTATGATTTCCAACAAATATGTTGCGCTCTCCATAGTTCCGGAGAACAGCGTTTGAGTCATCTTGCCCATGAGGCACGGTTCGCAAGCATCAAGTGATTCATAATCAAGTGATTCCAAAATCCCATCAGTATGGAGTTTCTTCATGCGCTTTACACCAATATGACCTAAACGGCAGTGCCACAAATAAGTTGCACTATCATTATTAACCTTGCATCTTTTGGCTTCATTATTATGAATATGTGTATCACTACGATTGAGACCAACAAACCATTTTATTGGGTGTATGACCATAGAAGGTTTTATTCATGTAAACAGAACAACAATTATTCTCTAATTTAAATAAATAACCGTATTGCAACAAACATGATCAAATCATATTCATGCTCAACGCAAACACCAAATAACACTTATTTAGTTTCAATGCTAATCCCGAAAGTATAGGGAGTGTGCGATGATGATCATATCAATCTTGGAACTACTTCCAACACACATCGTCACCTCGCCTTTTACTAGTCTTTGTTTATTTTGCAACTCCCATTTCGAGTTACCACTCTTAGCAACTGAACCAGCATCAAACACCGATGGGTTGCTATAAACACTAGTAAAGTACACATCAATAACATGTATATCCAATATACCTTTGTTCACTTTGCCATCCTTCTTATCCACCAAATAGTTGGGGCAGTTCCGCTTCTAGTGACCAGTCCCTTTGTAGTAGAAGCACTTAGTCTCAGGCTTAGGTCCAAACTTGGGCTTCTTCACTTGAGCAGCAACTTGCTTGCCGTTCTTCTTGAAGTTCCCCTTCTTCCCTTTGTCCCTTTCTTGAAACTAGTGGTCTCGTCAACCATCAACACTTGATGGTTTTCTTGATTTCTACCTTCGTCAATTTCAGCATCGCGAAGAGCTCGGGAATTACTTTCGTCATCCCTTGCATACTATAGTTCATCATGAAGTTCTACTAACTTGGTGATGGTGACTAGAGAATTCTGTCAATCACTATTTTATCTGGAAGATTAACTCCCACTTGATTCAAGCGATTGTAGTACCCAGACAATCTGAGCATATGCTCACTGCTTGAGCTATTCTCCTCCATCTTTTAGCTATAGCACTTGTTGGAGACTTCATATCTCTCAACTCGGGTATTTGCTTGAAATATTAACTTCAACTCCTAGAACATCTCATATGGTCCATGACGTTCAAAACGTCTTTGAAGTCCCGATTCTAAGCCGTTTAAGCATGGTGCACTAAACTATCAAGTAGTCATCATATTGAGCTAGCAAAACGTTCATAACGTCTGCATCTGCTCCTGCAATAGGTCTGTCACCTAGCGGTGCATCAAGGACATAATGCTTTGAGGATAATCCTCAGATCACGGATCCAATCCGCATCTTTGCTACTAACATATTTCAACATAATTTTTCTCTAGGAACATATCAAAAATAAACATAGGGAAGCAACAACGCGAGCTATTGATCTACAACATAATTTGCAAAATACTATCAGGACTAAGTTCATGATAAATTTAAGTTCAATTAATCAAATTACTTTAAGAACTCCCACTTAGATAGACATCCCTCTAATCCTCTAAGTGATCACGTGATCCATATTAACTAAACCATGTCCGATCATCACGTGAGATGGAGTAGTTTCAATGGTGAACATCACTATGTTGGTCATATCTACTATATGATTCACGCTCGACCTTTCGGTCTCCGTGCTCCGAGGCCATATCTGCATATGCTAGGCTCGTCAAGTTTAACCTGAGTATTCCGCGTGTGCAACTGTTTTGCACCCGTTGTATTTGAACGTAGAGCCTATCACACCCGATCATCACGTGGTGTCTCAGCAAGAAGAACTTTCGCAACGGTGCATACTCAGGGAGAACACTTTTATCTTGAAATTTTAGTGAGATATCATCTTATAATGCTACCGTCAATCAAAGCAAGATAAGATGCATAAAAGATAAACATCACATGCAATCAATATAAGTGATATGATATGGCCATCATCATCTTGTGCTTGTGATCTCCATCTCTGAAGCACCGTCATGATCACCATCGTCACTGGCGCGACACCCTGATCTCCATCGTAGCATCGTTGTCGTCTCGCCAACTATTGCTTTTACGACTATCGCTACCGCTTAGTGATAAAGTAAAACAATTACATGGCTATTGCATTGCATACAATAAAGCGACAACCATATGGCTCCTGCCAGTTGCCGATAACTTGGTTACAAAACATGATCATCTCATACAATAAAATATAGCATCATGTCTTGACCATATCACATCACAACATGCCCTACAAAAACAAGTTAGACGTCCTCTACTTTGTTGTTGCAAGTTTCACGTGGCTGCTACGGGCTTAGCAAGAACCGTTCTTACCTACGCATCAAAAACCACAACGATAGTTTGTCAAGTTGGTGTTGTTTTAACCTTCGCAAGGACTGGGCGTAGCCACACTCGGTTCAACTAAACTGAGAGAGACAGACACCCGTCGGTCACCTTTAAGCAACGAGTGGTCGCAACGGTGAAACCAGTCTCGCGTAAGCGTACGCGTAATGTCGGTCCAGGCCGCTTCATCTCACAATACCACTGAACCAAAGTATGACATGCTGGTAAGCAGTATGACTTATATCGCCCACAACTCACTTGTGCTCTACTCGTGCATAGCATCAACGCATAAAAACCTAGCTCGGATGCCACTGTTGGGGAACGTAGTAATTTCAAAAAAATTCCTACGAACACGCAAGATCATGGTGATGCATAGCAACGAGAGGGGAGAGTGTTGTCCACGTACCCTCGTAGACCGAAAGCGGAAGCATTAACACAACGCAGTTGATGTAGTCGTACGTCTTCACGATCTGACCGATCAAGTACCGAACGTACGACACCTCCGAGTTCAGCACACGTTCAGCTCGATGACGTCCCTCGAACTCCGATCCAGCCGAGTGTTGAGGGAGAGTTTCGTCAGCACGACGGCGTGGTGACGATGATGATGTTCTACCGACGCAGGGCTTCGCCTAAGCTCTGCTACGATATTATCGAGGTGTAATATGGTGGAGGGGGGCACCGCACACGGCTAAAAGATCGTTGATCAATTGTTGTGTCTGTGGGGTGCCCCCTGCCCCCGTATATAAAGGAGCAAGGGGGAGGCCGCCGGCCAAGGAGGAGGGCGCGCCAAGGGGGGAGTCCTACTCCCACCGGGAGTAGGACTCCTCCTTTCCTTGTTGGAATAGGAGAAGGGAAGGGAGAAGGAGAAAGAAGGAAGGGGGCGCCCCCCTCCCTAGTCCAATTCGGACAAGTCCATGGGGAGGGGTGCGGCCACCCTTTGGGGCCTTTCTCTCCTTTCCCGTATGGCCCATTAAGGCCCAATACGGATTCCCGTAACTCTCCGGTACTCCGAAAAATACCCGAATCACTCGGAACCTTTCCGAAATCCGAATGTAGTCTTCCAATATATCGATCTTTACGTCTCGGCCATTTCGAGACTCCTCGTCATGTCCCCGATCTCATCAAAACACATAAACTCATAATATAACCGTCATCGTACCGTTAAGCGTGCGGACCCTACGGGTTCGAGAACTATGTAGACATGACCGAGACACCTCTCCGGTCAATAACCAATAGCGGAACCTGGATGCTCCTATTGGATCCCACATATTCTACGAAGATCTTTATCGGTCAGACCGCATAACAACATACGTTGTTCCCTTTGTCATCGGTATGTTACTTGCCCGAGATTCGATCGTCGGTATCTCGATACCTAGTTCAATCTCGTTACCGGCAACTCTCTTTACTCGTTCCGTCATACATCATCCCGCAACTAACTCATTAGTTACAATGCTTGCAAGGCTTATAGTGATGTGCATTACCGAGTGGGCCCAGAGATACCTCTCCGACAATCGGAGTGACAAATCCTAATCTCGAAATACGCCAACCCAACAAGTACCTTTGGAGACACCTGTAGAGCACCTTTATAATCAGCCAGTTACGTTGTGACGTTTGGTAGCACACAAAGTGTTCCTCCGGTAAACGGGAGTTGCATAATCTCATAGTCATAGGAACATGTATAAGTCATGAAGAAAGCAATAGCAACATACTAAACGATCGAGTGCTAAGCTAACGGAATGGGTCAAGTCAATCACATCATTCTCCTAATGATGTGATCTCGTTAAACAAATGGCAACCCATGTCAATGGCTAGGAAACTTAACCATCTTTAATCAACGAGCTAGTCAAGTAGAGGCATACTAGTGACACTCTGTTTGTCTATGTATTCACACATGTATTATGTTTCCGGGTAATACAATTCTAGCATGAATAATAAACATTTATCATGATATAAGGAAATAAATAATAACTTTATTATTGCCTCTAGGGCATATTTCCTTCACAAGCTTGGCACCAGCGCCGCATCCTCAAGCAGCGCCTCAAGGTAGCCCGGCGCTCCACCAGTTCTTCCACAGGAGATCTGGGGCCACCGGCCTTGAGTCCAGGTTCGCTGGCCCCTAGATTCAAGCCGGGCTCCTCTCCAGCTTCACTGGAGCAATGCGGCGGGACGAACCACCGGCGTCCTCGACACGAGCACGACGATGCGGAGGCCGGTCGTAGCCACCACTGCTCGAGGTCTCGTCCGAGGAAGAGCTGCCATCGCGGGAGGAGGAGCGCGCATCGCCAAGGCCAAGCTCGCCGTCGCCACCATCGTCGTTGCTGTTGTCCCCCGTGCAGCACCCCACGCGGCGGCCGTCCCCCCTGAACACCCTCACATAGAGGGTCGCCAGGCTGTCGTACTTGAAGTGAAGGGTGCACCTTCCGCCCATGCCACGCGTGCAGGCGAAGGTCTGCCAGCCGCGGGCCAGCACCACACTGCCAGAGGCGGAGATCTCGGTGCTAACCCACGAAGCTCTGCTGCAGCACCCGTCAGCCTGCAGCCAGAGGCCGGCAAGCCCTAAAGAAGGAAGCTTGCCAGAGAAGAAGCGTGGGAGCCGGAGCGAGGTGACAGCTCGGCTCTCCGACCACACCACGAACTCAAGGAGCACCTCCAGCGAGGAAAAGCACGGCCGAGGCGGGCGCACGATCACGGCGCGCCTCCCTTCATCATGGGGGCTACTCTCGAGCCGGTGGCCCTCGCCGCGGGAGGAGGTGCCATCGCGGACGCCCAGAACAATGTTGTCCTTGGGGGGCGCACGCCCGCGCTCCCTGGATGCTGCCGGAGGGACCGCAGGGTGCTTGCGAGGACGGCCATGGCCCCTCCTTGGAGGCCTTCCCCTTCTCGGCCGCTGAAAACCTCTTTAGCGATGCCATGGGAGCAAGACGGAGAGGAGAGAAGAAGACGAGGGCAAGACGAGGGAAAGATGGACGGGGCGCTCTGCCCCTCCCTTGCATTTATAGCCAAGGGAGGCCAACCGCCGGGCTCCACGACCTCGCGCCATCATGACCCTCTGCATGCAGCATCGACCAGTCAAGTCGAGCAGTTGCCGAGGCAGCGTGTGGAAACGGAGTGGCCCACGTCCAATCAATCGCCATGCGTCATCAAGGCCGCAGGCGGTTAGGGCCCGCGGCGCTCCGCACTTGCCCTTTGGCTTTGCGTGGAAGCCAAGTCCAAGCCCCCCTTGGGCCCGGGGGCTACTGTTGGCGTCCTGGATCTGGTGGTATCCAGCCCTGCCTGCCTGCGGCCCACCGTGTGGCTCCATCGACGACCTGGTATGGCCCAGCTTCAACGCCAACACCACAAGACCATCGCGAGGGGCCAAGCCTCGCGAGGCGGATGATGCCAAGACCCCCGTAGGAAGTGGCCTCCTTAGGAGGGCTCCTGAGGGGCGGAGGGTTCTATGCAGCTACCGCATGAGGCTCAGCTGATGTGAGACATGACGACCAAGGCCAGGCAGGCGCCAGGCGGGCGCAGAGCGCGGGTTTCCTCTTTGGTGCAAGGTAGGCAAACCGCATGCGTGGAGTCCCGAGGAATCAGCCAAATGTTTCCATTCCGGTGCCACAAGACCGAGACCTTCAGGACGGCAGGACGGAGGTCATCACCGAGCCCACCACAATGTCACGACCAGAGGCCTTTCAAACCCCGCTATTGTCGAATCCCTTCCCGCTCATATTTGGGAAGAGGACCAAGGCCACTATATATAGGACTTAGCCACCACCATAGAAAGGGACGGAAATCAGAACAAGTAGAGCACCACACCAGCTCAAGAACACCTCACCTCCTGAGGCTTGTTCATCCTTTGTACTAGTTCATCCATAGCCCCTCGAGGCAATCCACCACGCCACACTGGATTACGGTATTACACCACAACCATGGCCCAAACCGGTATAATCGCTGTGTCTTTCTGTCTCTTTGAGCTCGATGCGCTAGGCTAGGAGGATTGCGAGTAGGCAGGCTGGGCAGGTTGAGATCTCCGCATGCACCTCAGAGTTCGAACCTCTCAAGGGTTGCCGGATCCCTAAATCCGATAGAGCTGCATAGGGCGGCCGAACTAGCCATGAAGGATTTGATAATCCGACTATGGCAAGCCGAAGCCATTC
Organism: Triticum aestivum; assembly: GCF_018294505.1. Taxonomy (NCBI): domain Eukaryota; kingdom Viridiplantae; phylum Streptophyta; class Magnoliopsida; order Poales; family Poaceae; genus Triticum; species Triticum aestivum. Next base: position 60,676,600 of record NC_057799.1, read on the forward strand.
CCAGGTGCTACTTCGGACTCATGAAGCGGCTTGTCAGCGCCTGCCCTCGGCTCGAAGCCATCAAGCGGTCAGTCTATATCGAAGGCGCGCGGATGGCCTTTGCCCACGCTAAGATGCATTGGGCGAAGATGGATGCCACAAAGCTGATGACCGAAGGGCCGCCTGAGGGCAAGGAGCACCGCCGAACCCAACTGTATTTTGAGAGTGTCTTGGAGGGATCCCGCCTTGTGGCGGAGCAATGTGCTAAGGTGTGGCACCCCGATCCGCATGGAGCAGGGGGACTTCGCACGTCAGCCCAGGATAACACCCGACGCACGACAGGTCCATGATACAGCATTCCAGGTACAAGAATATTCATCAAATGCATGTGTATATGATTACATCAGTGATGAATATAATCTTCTGGCATAGCCCTAAGGCTATTTACATGACAGCGGAAGTCTGTTTAAATGGCGGCAGAAGTCTTGGCAGCATATCACTCTGGCTGGACTGCACAACTCACAGGACTGGCAAGATGACGGCCTAGCACGACGGAACAAACGAGCAATTCGAGCACGACCTACAAAACTGGCATGACACGCCAGGTCAGTACATTGAATGTACTTGCAAGACAACCAAATACATAGCATCCAAACAAGCAGAAGACAAACCAGGAACCAAGCGTATGCAACAACCTATCTCATATCAATTACTATACATGGCATGATATAGATCAATTGAGCATGAACAACATCATAGCATCTACTAACATGGCAATAACATGGCATATCAAAGTATGCTTCTAACATGGCAATAAACATGGATATCAAAGTATGCTTCTACATGGCCATAGCAAAACATAGCACATCATTCAAACATGGCATAACTTAACATCAATCCAAAGCATGGCATGGCATCCTGAAACTATGCTAAAATAAGCTACCCAATCATATCCAATGCCATACATAACATGCTTACCTTCATGCATTCATCTCAGTGTTCTCCCATGGTTCTTAAATGCAAAATATAAGACTTACTACTCATGGTAATGCAACCCAAACTTGCTGCCACTGGAGTCCCTCGGACTCTCTTACCAACGGATTGCCTCTCAATGCGGAACGGTGATCACTCATGGATCACAAATGACCAACCTCAAGGCCTTAACTCGAGATATCTCTGTTGATCTTTTCGGCGGTCACACCACGACCAATATTTGGCCTTAAACGGTGGATCCTTCCGGCGATCAACAACCATGACCACACTGGGTCTCCAATACTCACCGACCTCCGTGTTGTGATCCATATTCCAAACATCGTCATGACTTCTCATGACTATCTCATAGTCCAAGTCACCACATTCTTGTTACCATATTACTTCATCTTAATTATTCAGGTTATCCTCCATTTCACCAAGACCCAATAGTGTGACCTACCTACGAACTGTGTTGCTATCGATAGACTTTATAAACACTCCGCAGAGGTAGCGCACTGTACCCACACCACGGAACCCATGGCCTCGTCATCCCATTCGGGTGGACCAACAGCATTCTGACGAGACCGACCTACTTTCATGACACTCTCCCGGCCACTCCGACTCACTCCCCACTGGGCTAGTCCCGGGTGGCCCCGTGTCTACCAAAGACACCAACAGCCACTATCGTGGCCAAACATAAACGATCCCAAACGGGGACCCTGTACCATAACAACAACAACGGGCACACAAGGCTTATGTCCGCCTACCTGATCAGGGTAGCGCGCACCCATAACCTTCCCTCGTTGGAGGCACCAGCGTGAGGCACGACAATAGATCGCATTAAGGCCTTCCCATAAAGGCAAATGTGGCTGCACTGAAAAAGTTCAATTTGGTGGCACTATGACTCGATCCCATCGATGATGGAGGAGGTTTGTTATTATTTAGTCATTTATTTCCTTCTCCATCATCATGAACATGAATGCAACAATGAGCATACATCATACAAATGCTTTAATAAAATATCAAGCTTCTTAAGTGAACAACTACAACATAAAGAACATGACAATACCAAGTACTAGCATATCCACGGTGCATTACAATCATCATAACATGTTATAACGATGTCATTAAAATAAAGTAGAGTAGTGACATGGCATTATCAATAACGACATTCTAAATAGCATGGCAAAAGATATCATGAAAACACAAGCATGAATGATATGCATAATGAAATGACTGCAAACGAAAACGATAAGAAACAACTGCAACTACACACACAAGGTGCAAGCAAAGTCAACATGCAAGTTTGGGGCTCATGATAATAGGTTGGCTTGACTGGGGGTCGACAAATACTCCGGGAAGAAGTGTGAAACGACCGCCGAAAAATTTGCCGGAAAGAGTTCTCTCTCGGAGGGGGCTGTTTACGGACAAGGAAAAAAATGGTCATTTTCATAATGTGCAAATATGGTGAAAATGATTTCATTAGATCGGGCTCGACGAGACGAAGACGTGGGCTTTGGAATCACTTGATTTGGAGCTACGGGCAAAAAGATACGGATGTTTAAAGCTCAGGGACTAGTCTGTAAAACTATTTCTACAAACAGGTCCCTGGAAGTTTAAACGAGAACGCTTCTTTTCTAAAATACGTTTTCGGTCGGGGAAAACGGCTTCACGGCGAGGCGCCGCCACTTATCCACGCAGGCAAGGACCGGTCAACGCGGCAAAGGCGGGGCCGGGCGCCAGGGTCGCTGCCAGGTGGGGTCGGGCAAAAGGCGCGGGGTCTGCCTGGCCAGGTCAACGCCTCCTTCTTCCTCCCGCGCGGGCGTGCGCCTGGCCGAGGGAGGCATCCGCCCCGACGGCGCTAGCCAGCGACTCCGGCCACCGCTCGCGACGCCGACCTACCCAGATGCTCAGGAGGGAGAGGCCCATCTCGGGCTGGAGTCTGCTGCCGTCGAGGATCGCCGTAGCGGGAGCAGCAGGGCCTGCGGCGGAGGAGGGCTTCGGCCTCCGGTGAGCTAGGGGCTCCGGTGGGAGAGAAGAGGGACCGAGGCCAGAGGGAGGCTTGCCGGAGCATGGGGGATGAAGTGGTGGTGGAGGAACGGTGAGGGGAGCTCGGGATCACCGGAATCGGGAAAGACCCGAGGCAACGGCTATGGCGACGGTGGTGGTCAGAGATGGGCTCCGGGCTCGGGGAGAGGCTCAGGGAGGGATGGTGGACTGCGAGAGAGCTCGGGGACGCTATTTATAGCCGCGGGGAGAGCTCAGGAAGGAGGGGAGGAGGTGGCACGCGGCGGGAGACGTGTCCGCGCGTCGGCGATGGCACAGTGTCGGCAAGCGCGGCCAAGGCACACGGGAAGCGGCGGGGAGGCGACGATAAGGATGCAGCCGAGCAGCGGAGGCTCAAGGCCGGAGACGAGCAATGCTCGCGGACGAGAGGGAGAAGAAGACAGAAGCGAGAAAGAAGACGAGCTCACGGCACACATTGTTCGACCTGTGGCACGGCTTGTCGGAGACGAAAACGGAGGGGGCCAGAGGTCCAGGGGGAAGAGGATGCCGCGGTGGTGCTGTAAGACATTAATGGCGAGTCCAGATCCGGTCGGAGCAGCGCTGCCGACAAGAACAGTGGCCAGACCACCGTTTTGGCTGGCTTCCCTCATTATCACCACGGACATGGAGCGGTCTGGAGTTTTTACTAATGCCAGCTCATGTCTACCGCGTAGTCCTTCGAAGATAGAGAGTTACTACGGTAAAGAAACGGGCAGTGACAAATTGAGCTGAGTAAACCAAGCTCCACAAGTTTGCTGTTGCAAACTTGGCCACACTCTAAAGAGTAAACCAGAGAGGGTAAAAGGTAAAATTGATGTCTAGGAGGCTTAGGGTAGCAAGGTCTACGGTCCTGGGAGTTATGAGATCATTAGGACAAGTATTTAGCATAGTTGTAGTGCAACTGCTAAATCTGGTCCAGAAAACAAATGATGAACAAGCACTCACTAGGAGTGTAGGATTGTGCTATAACTTGGCAAATCCTCATGATTTGGTCATAAGTAGATGCTGCAAAAAGGTCACACCAAATGGACTTGCCAAATTGGTACTTGCTTCACAAGCATAACTTTTGACCAGAAACTTGGGAAACTTCTAGGACAATATTGGCAAACAAAAATGACCTAATCTCTTTGGTAGGTGGGTTATATGGATAGGAGAAGGCTTGGAATTATTTTCAGCCACAATGGAGCATATAAAATATACTTGCTTCACAAACTGAAAATTTGGACAAAAAGCAAGAATTGCTCCTGTACTCACTTAGCTCAATGAAATGAGCTTAATCGGGTGTAGGCTAATGATTTCTGATACTTGAGAGGATGGCAAAGTTTCATCCCATTTGGAAACTCCATTAAGGTACTTCCTTCACAAAGTTACAATCTGGTCAGAACCTTTGAAAAATTGCACAGAGAGCTAGGATGAATGGATTGAGCTCATCTTTGGTATCCTTGGGTTATTTATCAAGTTTAATCACTCTACCTATTGGCAGCTCAATATGAATAAATAATAAGGCACTTCCTTTGCAAAATTTCAGAGAAGGCAGAAACTTGCATTGGATCATGTGCCCAATTTTTGATCTGTGGAACATGAGATAAAGATGGAACTAGTGATTGTATATCAAGGACAAGCTCCACAATTTATGTGGGAATTTTCCCTGCTATAGAAATAGTAGTTCCTTTAGAAAATGGCAGAATTGGAGTATTGGCATTAAATAAGAAAAGGCAATTTTCCTTATTTAATTATAGCCAATATAATTGCCAGAGCTTGGATTAGGCATAATTATGAACTCCACCAATTCACATGAATTTAGGAGATGTCTAGCTATGCCTTTGGATTTTATTCCTCGGAAAGGCAAGAAAAGGAATAAATCATAATTCAAAAATATTGCATGAGACTTGGCAATATTTTTTGCATATCCAAGGTTGAAAAGGATTGGAGGGTCTCTAGGAACAGATGGGGTGAGCAACAGATCAAGGAAAATGATGGCTCCTTTGTAATCACAAATGGCACATTCAAATTCCAAAAATTTGGAATTAGGGTTTGAGAGAGTTTAAGATGATGCAACCGAGGTCTTGCCCACTGAAAAAGTCTTGAGAAAGTTTTGAAAGGTTGGAAATGACAAGAAATCTCAGAGTCATCAGCAAAACTCAGGAGAAAGATTTTCAAAATGAGTGCCAGGAAGGAATAACGGCACAAAAATTGATAACCCAATTTTGGGGCTGTTACAAACCTCCCCCCTAAAAAAATAATCTCGTCCTCTAGATTCCTAGGGTTAAAGCACAAAGAAAAGATAACCACACCGGGGAAAAAATCTCTGGGTTAAATTTAACCCTTTGGTCAAACTCGAACGAGTTGGGGGCATCGATAATTGGTACACCCAGGAAGAGATATGGGCAAACACGGGTATATCCACGGCTAGGGGCACTCGAGATCAAACTCTCAAAAAATTGCTAGATGCACCCAGTGAACAGTGGACTCTCCTGCTGACACATGGGTCCAGGGCCCATTGGCAGCCTCCTTCTTCTACCTCCGGCTAACTACTTCTTCTGTGCTGCTGCTTCTCGTGCGGCTTGGTGCAGTGTGCATCTAGCTCCTAGGGCGATGAGGACCCTAGAGGCGTAGTGCGCGGCGTGCACGACGCCAGTGCAGCGAGCACTCACGTCGCGGGCGAACACCTTGTCGGCACTGCTCGCGGATTCGCCTCCTGGACGCCGGTGATCGGGCGACGAGCGATTTTCCTCTACTCCGCTCATCGTACACTGGGGTTGGGCTATAAAATGGTAGCGCGGCTCGCTTCCAACACACGAACACAATGCCGCTCTACTACCTCTTTGGTTTGGGCGAGATCGAGCCGAGCTCCTTTGGCGAGGAGGTGCTCTTGGTGGCACTACGGTTGTTTCTCGCGGCACTGCTGGGCATGCTGATCGGCTCGTCGATCGTCCTGGTGATTCTCATCAGGAACGAGCGGGCTCGAGACAACGCACAACTGGCGGCTCGAGGTGTGGAAGAAGATGGTGCACGGGGTGGTCCTCTGCCGCGCTTGGTTCTCCGACGTTTCGCGCCGGCGGAGTAATCACGTGCTATGGTCGAGCGGTGGTGGCGACTTGCGGCACCACGCAAGGCAGTGATGGTGTGGATGATTGGTTCGGAGGCGGGTGAGGTGGCTACGCCAGCTCAGGAATCAAACTAGGGCATGGGAAAAATTTCGCGGATTGCTCCACGAAATGTAGGTGTCGACATAGAATTGGAGTTGGAATCTGTATCGGGGTGTTGTAATGGATCAAGGGAAATAAAGCTAGCAGTGCTTTCTCCGGAAAGGCAATTTGGTTCACGAAAAAGAGTCAGGGAAGAGAAATGGCCAGAAGAAAATGGCCTCTTCGAGGTTCTGGGTTTGGAAAATCTGGCACACGGGGTATGCATAGATAGACAGGGATATGTGACTTTGCATTCCCCCGAGTACTGCTCAAATGTACTCGTGGGTGAACCGGGTATGCGTGCAGTATGCAGAAAAATCTGAACCAACAGACAGATGCAATAAACATGCAACGGAAAAACACACCAGACAAATCATACTAAAGTGTTTTAATGCTAGTGGGTATATGTACTCCTGGTATACATATACCAACACCAGCGCGCATTTTATTAAAGACTCGGGATGAGTCAATGTTGTTTTTAGTGTCTGTGTTCTACTGAGTAAAATCTTGTTAGCACAGATTGCCAACCCTGTCAAACATTTATGGTTGACAGAGAAACAAACAAAAACAAACACAAAAACAAAAGCACGAAAACAAATAACACAGCATACTGATTACAATAGTACCAGCATACAACAAGCACGAACATGCTACGCGCTAAACAGAACTACTCACTCTAGGATACATGGTTCTATCCTCATCTTGGGGATGAACCTACAGACCGACCTACTAGCAGAACCCACTGACTGCATGACTGAGGTCATGCAGAAGACTGGCCTTGCTGGGGCTCTCCTGGAGGACGAAGACTGAGCCAATCTCCACCTTCATCGTCCGACACTTCTATGGGTTGGGGCTCTACTGCTGGAGGTGTGGCTGAACTTGATCCAAGAAAATGCTACTGGTGGATCCGTAAAAGAGCCTGGTCGAGGGTGTCGATGTTGGGCTTAGGCCACAGCACAGGCTGGGAGGATAGCACTGGTTCAGATGGCATTGGACAAACGGCTTGAGATGCGAATTTACGAGCCTCACGGTAAGCTTCCTTGACGACTCATACCACATCATTGTCCATGGTTCTAAACTCGGCAAGCATCTTTGAAATCATCATCCCCTGGGCAGTGATATATTGCACCATGCGAGCGATTGCGGGATCATCTCCTTGGCTAACGGGAAAAGGCTGCATTACTGCTTTTGCCACACTGGGGAAAAAGCAGAACTCCCGCCTTGTTGCTACATGCGGGAACTTGGTTCGGAGGTGTAGGATAGCCTCCACAGCAGTGGCCTGAATGGCTAAATCAGAGGTAGGCATGGCTCTACCCTGTAAAACCAAAGGTTGGCCATCTACTATAGGACCTAGGCTGATGTGCACTCTTGCATCAAAGTGTTGAAGCTGAGGGACGGGTGTCGATTGGAACACCAGGTAATCGGGGCTAGCCTTACAGCCAAAGGCTATGGTGAGCATCTCAGCAAGAAGGGGTGGAAAGCCAGGGTGGTTGACGGCATAGGTGCGGGTGTAATACGTGGAAGTTTTGAAGCTGCTAGTCATGGTTGGGGAGCTACTGCCTAAGCTTCTCTACAGGGACATGGCACACTGAGGAGCGAGCGATACGGCTAGCGGAAAGGGCATTTATAGGCAGCTACGTGGGACAGGCCCGCATGGTGTGGCCCCTTTCCCTTGATGGCGAAGGGAAAGCGGTGTGGCCGACCAGAAAGGATAAGGTTGCTACTGCTCCACGGATAACTAGGCGGGGACAGTGGGGTGAGGACGTGTCGGCCCTGACTGCGCCACCTGTTGATTAATAGTGGCCATGCCAGACGCCAGGGATGGGTCAAATCCCTTAGGGTCATTACGGGTTGCTGGTAGCGGTGATCTAATGCTAGGATAATCTATGCCAGCCTGGCTGCTCTGATACCATCTTCCTGTGGCACCCCGAACCACATGGAGCAGGGGGCCTTCGCACGTCAGCCTAGGATAACACCTGACGCACGACAGGTCCATGATACCGCATTCCAGGTACAAGAATATTCATCAAATACATGTGTATATGATTACATCAGTGATGAATATAATCTTCTGGCATAGCCCTAAGGCTATTTAAATGGCGGCGGAAGTCTTGGCAGCATATCACTCTGGCTTGTCTCCACAACTCATAGGACTGGCAAGATTACGGCCTAGCACGACGGAACAAACGAGCAATTCGAGCACGACCTACAAAACTGGCATGACACGCCAGGTCAGTACATTGAATGTACTTGCAAGACAACCAAATACATAGCATCCAAACAATCAGAAGACAAAGCAGGAACCAAGCGTATGCAACAACCTATCTCATACAATTACTAAACATGGCATGATATAGATCAACTAAGCATGAACAACATCATAGCATCTACTAACATGGCAATAACATGGCATCTCAAAGTATGCTTCTAACATGGCAATAACATGGCATCTCAAAGTATGCTTCTAACATGGCCATAGCAAAACATAGCATATCATCTCAATCATGGCATAACTGAACATATCAATCAAAGCATGGCATGGCATCATGAAACGATGCTGAAAATTAAACTACCGGTCATATTCAATGCAGGTATAACATGTGAACTTTATGCAACCATCTCCTGTTCTGCCGTGGTTCTTTAAATGCAAACATATTACTCATGCAATGCAACCAAACATGCGCACCGAGTCCCTCGGACTCTCTTACCAACGGATTGCCTCGCAACCAAACGGTGATCACTCTCGGATCACAAACGGAACCATACTCGGTTCAACGGGTTACCGTAACCAAACGATGATCTTTCCAGCAATCACAACCATAACCAACACTTGGTCTCCAACACTCACCGAGACCTCGTCTCGTGATCATATTCAAACATCGCCGTGACTTCTCACGACTATCTCATAGTCCAAGTCACCACATTCTTGTTACCACATTACTTAAATTAATTATTTTAGGTTTATCCTCCATTTCGACCAAGACCCAATAATGTGACCTACCACAAACTGTGTTGCTATCGATAGACTTTATAAACACTCCGCAGAGGTAGCGCACTGTACCCACACCACGGAACCCATGGCCTCGTCATCCCATTCGGGTGGACCAACGGCATTCCGACGAGACAGACCTACTGTCGTGACACACTCCCGGCAACTCCGACTCACTCCCCACTGGGCTAGTCGTGGGTGGCCGCGGGGCTACCAAAGACACCAACGGCCACCGTCGTGGCCAAACATAAACGATCCCAAACGGGGACCTGGTACCATAACAACAACAATGGGCACACAAGGCTTATGTCTGCCTACCTGATCAGGGTAGCGCGCGCCCATAACCTTCCCTCATTGGAGGCACCAGCGAGAGGCACGACAATAGATCGCATTAAGGCATTCCCATAAAGGCAAATGTGGCTGCACTGAAAAAGTTCGATTTTGTGGCACTATGACTCGATCCCATCAATGACGGATGAGGTTTGCTATTATTAAGTCATTTTATTTCCTTCTCCATCATCATGAACATGAATGCAACAATGAGCATACATCATACAAATGCTTTAATAAAATATCGAGCTTCTCAAGTGAACAACTACAACATAAAGAACATGACAATACCAAGTAATAGCATATCCACGGTGCATTACAATCATCATAACATGTTATAACGATGTCATTAAAATAAAGTAGAGTAGTGACATGGCATTATCAATAACAACATTCTAAATAGCATGGCAAAAGATATCATGAAAACACAGGCATGCATGATGGGCATAATGAAATGACTGCAAACGAAAACGATAAGAAACAACTGCAACTACACACACAGAAGGTGTAAGAAAGTCAACATGCAAGTTCGGGGCTCATGATAAGAGGTTGGCTTGCCTAGGGGTCGACAAATACTCCAGGAAGAAGTGTGAAACGACCGCCAAAAAATTTGCCGGAAATAGTTCTCTCTCGGAGGGGGCTGTTTACGGACAAGGGCAAAATGGTCATTTTCAGAATGTGCAAACATGGTGAAAATGATTTCATCAGAACGGGCTTGATGAAATGAAGACGTGGGCTTTGGAATCACCTGATTTGGAGCTACAGGCAAAAAGATACAAACGTTTAAAGCTCAGGGACTAGTGTGCAAAAATATTTCTACAAACAGGTCCCTGGCAGTTTAAACAGAACGCATCTTTTCTGAAATACGTTTTCGGTCGGGGAAAACGGCTTTGCAGCGAGGCGCCGCCACTTAGCCACCCTGGCATGGACCGGTCAACGCGGCAGAGGCGGGGCCGGGCGCCAGGGTTGCTGCCAGGTGGGGTCGGGGAAAAGGCGCGGGGCCTGCCTGGCCAGGTCAATGCCTCCTTCTTCCTCCGGCGTGGGCGTGCGCCTAGCCGAGGGAGGCGTCCGCCCCGACGGCGCTAGCCGGCGACTCCGGCCACCGCTCGCAACGGCCGACCTACCCAGATGCTCAGGAGGGAGAGGCGCATCTCGGGGTGGTGTCGGCTACCGCCGAGGAGCGCCGTAGTGGGAGCAGCAGGACCTGCGGCAGAGGAGGGCTTCGGCCTCCGATGAGATAGGGGATCCTGTGGGAGAGAAGAGGGACCAAGGCCAGAGGGAGGCTCGCTGGAGCATGGGGGATGCAGTGGTGGTGGAGGAACGGCGAGGGGAGCTCGGGATCGCCGGAATCGGACGAGACCCGAGGCGGCGGCTTTGGCGACGGTGGTGGTCAGAGAGGGGCTCCGGGCTCGTGGAGAGGCTCAGGGAGGGATGGTGGACTGCGAGAGAGCTCGGGGACGCTATTTATAGCCGCGGGGAGAGCTCAGGAAGGAGGGGAGGAGGTGGCACGCGGCGGGCGACGTGTTCGCACGTCGGCGACGGTGAAGTGTCGGCAGGCGCGGCCAAGGCTCACGGGAAGCGGCAGGAGGCGACGAGAAGGATGCAGCCGAGCAGCAGAGGCTCACGGAGACGAGCAATGCTCGCGGACGAGAGGGAGAAGAAGATAGAAGCGAGAAACAAGAGGAGCTCACGGCGCACACTTTTCGACCTTTGGCACGGCTCGTCGGAGAAGAAAACGGAGGGGGCCAGAGGTCCAGGGGGAAGAGGACGCCGCGGTGGTGCTGTAAGACATTAATGGTGAGGCCAAAGCCAGTCGGAGCAGCGCTGCCGACGAGAACAGTGGCAAGAACACCGTTTTGGCTGGCTTCCCTCGTGATCACCACGGACATGGCACGCACCGGAGTTTTTATTGATGCCAGCTCATGTCTACCGCGTAGTCCTTGGAAGATAGTGTTACTACGGTAAAGAAACGGGCAGTGACTAATTGAGCTGAGTAAATCAAGCTCCACAAGTTTGTTGTTGCAAACTTGGCCACACTCTAGAGAGTAAACCAGACAGGGTAAAAGGTAAAATTGATGTCTAGGAGGCTTAGGGTAGCAAGGACTACGGTCCATGGAGTTATGAGATCATTAGGACAAGTATTTAGCATAGTTGTAGTGCAACTGCTAAATCTGGTCCAGAAAACAAATGATGAACAACCACTCACAAGGAGTGTTGGATTGAGCTATAACTTGGCAAATCCTCATGATTTTGTCATAAGTAGATGCTGTAAAAAGGTCACACCAAATCGATTTGCCAAATTGGTACTTGCTTCACAAGCATCACTTTTGACCAGAATCTTGGGAAAATTCTAGGACAATATTAGCTAACTGAAATGAGCCAATCTCTTGGGTAGGTGGGTTATATTTATAGGAGAAGGCTTGGAATTATTTTCAGCCATAATCGAGCAATATAAATTATACTTGCTTCACAAACTGAAAATTTGGACAGAAAGCAAGAATTGCTCCTGTGCTCACATAGCTCAATAAAATGAGCTGAATTTGGTTGAAGGCTAATTATCTGTGATACTTGAGAGGATGGAAAAGTTTCATCCCAGTTGGAAACTCCATGAAGGTACTTCCTTCACAAAGTTAGAATCTTGTCAGAAACTTTGAAAAATTGCACAGGGAGCGAGGATGAATGGATTGAGCTCATCTTTGGTATCCTTGGGTTATTTATCGAGGTTAATCACTCTACCAATTTGCAGCTCAATAGGAATAAATAATAAGGCACTTCCTTTGCAAAATTTCAGACAAGGCAGAAACTTGCATTGGATCATGTGCCCAATTTTTTATGTGTGGAACATGAGATAAAGATGGAACTAGTGATTCTATAGCAAGGAAAAGCTCCACAATTTATGTGGGAATTTTCCCTGCTATAAAAATAGTAGTTCCTTTAGAAAATGGCAGAATTGGAATATTGGCATTAAAGAAGAAAAGGCAATTTTCCTTATTTAATTATAGCCAATATAATTGCCAGAGCTTGGATTAGGCATAATTATAAACTCCACCAAGTCACATGAATTTAGGAGATTTCTAGCTATGCCTTTGGATTTTATTCCTCAGAAAGGCAAGAAAAGGAATAAATCATAATTCAAAAATATTGCATGAGACTTCGCAATATTTTTGCATATCCAAGGTTGAAAATGATAGGAGGGTCTATAGGAACAGATGGGGTGAGCAACAGATCAAGGAAAATGATGGCTCCTTTGTAATCACAAAGGGCACATTCAAATTCCAAAAATTTGGAATTAGGGTTTGAGAGAGTTTAAGATGATGCAACTGAGGTCTTGCCCACTGAAAAAGACATGAGCAAGTTTTGAAAGGTTGGAAATGACAAGAAATGTCACAGTCATCAGGAAAACTCAGGAGAAAGATTTTGAAAATGAGTGCCAGGAAGGAATAACAGCACAAAAATTGATAACCCAATTTTGGGGCTGTTTCATAAAGATATCATATTCCCATGAGCGCACTCATGTTATCCTGTCCTGTATTATGAAACAGATCCGTGATGTAATGTAATGTTTGTTATTTAAAATTTTACCTCCTGTGCGGCCGTTTTGTTAAATCTGAGAGTTGGCCAGTCGTCGGCTTCTGCCCCCACGTAGTTAGTACGGGGGTGTTCGGGCTAAATCTAAACACTCTTTATCCAAGGTTTTGGTCCATTAAGGAGGTGTTTAGCGCAACGAACCAGGCAATCAGACTATGCGGCTTTACTACTCTCACTTAGCCATAGGAGTTTGACAAGAAAAATTTGGGCGTAGCCCCTAGTGTTCGGAAGTCTGAACTTGGGGCAGTATACACGCTTGATCGGATAAAAACCGATTCATCGCATAATGCGGAAAAAATTGCTGAAGATTTGTAACCTCTCGAACAGCTGACCAGCTCTCGCCACATCATGACAGTCAGTTTTCGGCTTTCCCTACTGAGGTGCTCATCCGAAAGAACTGGGACACAATCGCAGTAGTTCTCCCTTTACTACCCTAGCCGATATAGCGGAACGTAAGGTAGTAAGCACAGGAGCCGGGCAACCCAACTATTGACCAAAGACATGATTCGGAGCCGATGCATATAATGCTATAAGTTGGGGTGCCGAACTGTACTGTAAAAGTGTTCGCACTTTGTAGCCGTATTGTGGGGTATGATGAAGCCCCTGGCCTCGTACTAGAGTGTACGGGCGCAACTGATAAGAATATATAAAGAAAAGGAAAAAAAATCTAGTAATAAGCTGACACTGCAAATACGGAGCCGCAAATTATTTTCCATTGTAAATTATTAATACGTCAAGGCGTACTTGTACAAGTAATGCGATAAGCAAATAAGGCTATTTGACATGCCATGACCAAGGGCGAGCTGCGTGCGGGTATTTAAAATAGGTATAACGATCATTAGCAGAGACCACCTGGGGGTTCCCTCGTACGTCAAAGCTTCTTGCCTTCTTGGTGTATCTGTCCCTTGATAGGTCCGATGATTAGGTTATCATAACAAGCCTCGGAAAGAGAAAAAACTGAAAGAAAAAGAAAAAGTAAAGGTATGCGGGTCCAGGAGCGGTTGAGCCGCATTACGGACCGCGGTCTAGCTGTGCCTCTGTCCATGCCCATGGTATTTTAAGTGCGTAGTTATGTACGCGCAGCACAAGTATCGCCGCCTTGCTAGGACTGGAACGGAGGCCAAATTGCTAGTCAAGCTCTGGACAGGCTAGACTGTCCTGCTGCAGAGTAGTCCAGACTCGCTTGACGTTGTCCGGGAGCTTGGCTGTTGAATTGCGGTTATGCCTGAAAAGGCCGCTCTGTACTTCTGCTGCAAGGGCCGCGGTGTGCTCCTCAGTACGGAGAGAGCGTTCCGTGTTTCTATTGACTGTTATAACACCGCGTGGTCCGGCCATCTTGAGCTTGAGGTAAGCGTAGTGCGGCACCGCATTGAAGCGAGCAAATGCAGTTCGTTCGAGTAGTGCGTGATAGCCACTTCGGAAGGGGACGATATCAAAGATCAATTCTTTAAAGGTGGCCACTTCTAGTGTGATTGAGCCCGTACAGCAGGTCTCTACACCTGGTATGACACCTTTAAAGGTGGTTTTTGTGTACTTGATCCATGAGGGATCGATAACCATTTTGCGCACTGTATCCTGATAGAGCAGGTTCAGACTGCTGCCGCCATCCATGAGGACTCGCGTAAGGTGGAATCCATCAATGATAGGGTCAAAGACCAGTGCGGCTGAACCCCCATGATCGATACTGGTCGGATGGTCCCTGCGATAGAAGGTGATCGGACAGGACGACCATGGGTTGTACTTTGGGGCGACTGGCTCCATCACGTAGATGTCCCTGAGTGCGCGCTTGCGTTCCCTCTTGGGGATATGGGTAGCGTATATCATGTTCACCGTTTTGACTTGGGGAGGAAACTTCTTCTGTCCCCTTGTGTTCGGTGGCCGGGGTTCCTCGCCATCGTCCTCGCTTTGCGACCCCTTCTCCTTGTTCTCGGTGTTTAACTTGCCGGCCTGTTTAAAAACCCAACACTCTCTGTTGGTATGATTGGCTAGTTTATCGGGGGTGCCGTGGATTTGGCATGGACGATCGAGTATGCGGTCCAAACTGGACGGGCCCGGATTGTTTCTCTTAAATGGCTTCTTCCGCTGACCGGACATAGAGCCACTGAATCCGGCATTGACAGCCGTGTCTTCAGTGTTGTCACCATTGCTTCGACGCTTGTTCTATTGCGTCGGGGCTTGCCATTGTTGTTCCTGGCATTAGAGGTACCAGGTTCGCTTGCATGATTATTGCTACGGGCTAGCCAGCTATCCTCGCCCTCGCAAAAGCGGGTCATAAGTGTCGTAAGGCTGCCATGGAGTTTGGCTTTTGTTGGCCGAGGTGTCGGGCGAGCCATTCGTCACGGATGCTGTGTTTCAAGGCCGCTAAGGCTTCAACATCTGGACAGTCGACGATCTGGTTCTTTTTAGTTAAGAACCTAGTCCAGAATTTCCAAGCTGGCTCTCCGGGCTGTTTAACTATGTGACTTAAGTCGTCGGCATCCGGAGGTCGGACGTATGTGCCTTGAAAGTTGTCGAGGAAGGCATCCTCCAAGTCCACCCAGCTGCCGATGGAGTTTTTGGGTAGGCTGTTCAACCAGTACCTGGCTGGTCCCTTGAGTTTGAGCGGGAGGTATTTGATGGCATGAAGATCATCACCGCGGGCCATGTGAATATGGAGAAGAAAATCCTCAATCCATACCGCGGGGTCTATTGAGCCATCATATGATTCGATGTTCATGGGTTTAAACCCTTCTGGGAATTCATATTCCATTACTTCGTCAGTGAAGCAAAGGGGGTGTGTGGCGCCTCTATATCGGGCCAAGTCATGATGTAACTCAGATGGAGTTCGTCTGCGATTTTCGGCCCGGACGTGGTTATATTTGTTACGCTCAGCCGGATGGCTGTCGTCGCGCATCGGGGCACGCCCCCGCGATCCATATAGATTGATCTTGTCTGACCTGATCTGTTTTCCAAGTCATGCCGCAGGTCATGTGTATATGCCAGAGCTGTTGTATTTTGTTCGGCGAGGTAGTGCGGGCTAGTGTTCGGCTCGAGGTGCCGCTTTGTCCCGGCCACGTGGTGGTCGGTCAGCCGCATTATGCCTTGGTAAGACGGGCTCCATCGCCTCTTCATCGAACTATGGTAACAGTTTGCGCTTCGGGTAGCTTTTGGTTGGGCGCTCGAGGCCATATTCCTCGGCTGCCAGGACATCAGTCCATCTTTCGTTGAGCAGATCTTGATCAGCTTGAAGCTGCTGCTGCTTCTGTTTCAGGCTCCTTGCAGTGGATATTAGCCGGCGCTTAAAGCGCTCCTGCTCGGTGAGCTCCTCAGGCACAATAAAGTCTTCGTCGCTGAGGCTCACCTCGTCCTCGGAGAGCGGAAGGTAATTACTGTCCTCCGCGTCTTCATTCGTGGCCTATTCATCCGGGCTAGCTTGACCATCTTCCCGTTTGTCCTGTTCGGAGGTTGGCTCAACGGGGTCTTCATTGTCTTCGGCGTCGTCCGGAGTATTGTTTTCTCCTGTGATGGTGTTGCTGTTTTTACTACGGCGTGGCTTAGAGCGGCGCCGTTGATGTCGGCGCCTTGGCTGTATCTCAAGAGGTTTATCCTCGACTGGATTTTCATTGTCGTTGTTGTTTTCTTTGGGTGTATACACCATGTAGATATCGTACAAGGAGGTGGCTGTCCAACGCCCTGTATGCGGTGGTTCCTGCTCCTCTCCGGCATCGTGGTCCATACCGTCGATGTCTTCGGAGTCTTAATCAAGCATGTCGGTTAAGTCATCGACAGTGGCTATAAAGTGAGTGGTGGGTGGGGAACGAAGTTTGTCGGTGGGAAACGACACCTATGGGATCACGAGGATCCCTTATGCGGTTGCGGGGCGCTGGGTGGTGAGGAGAACAGGATTAGCAGTCAGTACAAGCACGCGGAACGTTTACCCAGGTTCGGGCCGCAGAGATGCGTAATACCCTAGTCCTGCTTTGGATATCTATATCTGTGTTCTTGAGGTGCTCAAACTAGCTACAAGGGGCGTAACTTGTCCAAGAGTCTGAATCCTTCTCCTGGATGCCATGGGTCTCCCTTTATAGGCAAAGGGATCGCCATAGTGGCACCAGGAGGTGGCATCGGGGTACTATGGTTAACCTTATCGCTAGCTATTACGGGACAAGACACATTTAATGTGTAGCTTAGGTGTCCTCTTGCTTTCTCGGGGACGGGAGCGAGGCCCGTCCCGTCCGTTGCCTCTCCTCCTTGATTCGACACGCGCCCTGGCCATCGATGCATGCGGCGCCATGTAGGCAGGCAAGCAGCTGAGGTGGCGCGGTGGTTGAGCCTTCACGAAGATCTGCATGCCGCCACACATGCGTGTGCTTAGTTGGCCTGGAAGCTGCATGTTGCCACGCAGGTGCCTGCCCAGCTGGTTAGGCTGGCAGCTGCATGCGAGTGGCGGTGGAGACTTGGTTGGTGCGGGGCAGGCTGCGGCCCCACCGATGTCCTCGGCAAGGGCTTGTTGCGGTCTTGCATATCTTCCTGGCAAGGGTCTTCCCAGGGCCTTGCGAGTGCCCTCGGCAAGAGGCTTGCCGGGGCCTTGCGGCCGTCTTCGGCAAGGGGCCTTGCCGGGGCCTCGTGGGCATCCTCGGCAAGGAGCCTTGCGGTCGTCTCGTCTTCTGGTTCTCAGGCTTGGCTGCTTCTCTTTGCCTTGTATCTGTCCTCCCTGGCATGGTAGGATGCTCCTTGCCGGGAAGGTGGCTTGAGTCTTGCTTGCCGATGTCGCGCTTGTCGGCGAAGATGGATCCTTTTTAGTGTAATTGCATACAGTCGTGGCCCATGCCCGGCGGTTAGCGTAGCCCTGGTTTTCACTACACCGACAGTAGCCCCCGGGCCCGGCTTCAGCGGAGAACTCCATGAATTCGATGATAGAGACGGGACCAAGCTTGGCATGGGTCACGGTTGTTACGTCTATCCTTCCGAAAAAATACTATTTCCAGAAAGATTGTTCCCAAGAAAGTTGCACTCAAAGGAGCCGCCAGCCCCCGAGGCTACTTCCATGGAAATTTTCTGGTAGAGAACTCTACAGATCTTGATGCCAGACTGTGGATTTGTTCCCTTTCTTGCTCCTGGCAAGGCTGTTGCCGAGAAGTCTTGTGTTTTCAGCGGAGACTTTTAACGTTCTCAACGCCGTCTTCTGGCAAGCTTGTCGCCAGGAAGGCTTTTATCTTCAGCAGAGAAGTTTGATGTTCTTGATGCCGGCTTCCAGCAAGCTTCGCCAGGAAGGCTTTTCTCTTCAGCAGAGAACTTTGACGTTCTCGATGCCCGATTTCAGTGAACTCCGGAGTTCTCGACACTGCCGGGAAGGCTTATGGCGAAGAACTTCGTCGTCCTTGACACCGGCTCCTGGCAAGATCGTCGTCGCGAAGGCTTATGGTGAAGAACTTTGTTGTTCTTTACACCGGCTCCCGGCAAGATCGTTGCTAGAAAGGCTTATGGCGAAGAACTTCATTGTTCTTGACACCAAGAAGATTGGTCCTAAGGGCGTTGCCAGCCCCCGGGCCACAACTGCGTTTAAGTATGACAAGTGATTAGCATCTGAAGTGCACGCAACTCACTTGTAAATTCTGACTTCTGCTAAATATTCCCTTGCTTGCCGGAACACCTTCCGGTGCGCACGCTCCAGTCGGCAGCGCTTTGAGGAACGGGTCCTTAGCAGCTTGCCGGGAACGCCGCCTCCCGGAAAGATTTACATTCCCAGCTTTAGCGCAACTTCACATATTTTCGAGTGGACTCGAGGCAATTAGGAGCGTGACTAGCCCCGGGAAGGCTCCTCAGCATACGGGGTTACGCAGAAATCTCAAATAAATAGTGCATGCTATCTACCTATTTGATCTTCCTTTGTATGTCCACCCTACGCCAATCGGGTAGGCTCGCTGGCGCGTAAACCCAGGTCGCGGCACTTTGAGGGCGGATCCCCAATGGCCTGCTAGGTGTGCTTGCTGCCAGGCGAACCACCTTACCGCCCTTAACGCGGCTGCTCGAACTATCGAGCTTGACTCGAGTCAAGATCGAGAGCGTTGCCAAGTGCGGCAGGCTACCCTGCCGCTCTCGACGCGGCCGCTTGAGCTGTTGAGCGGACTCGAAACAGAACAAGGGCGTTGCCAATCGCGGAAGGGCCCCTTTGCGTGCAGGCTTTGATACATAGGGCAGGACCTTCGAGGACAATAACCTCATATATAAAAAGGGAATTGCTTAAGGTTTCACATGACTTAGCTTTTTTTTCTTGTCGTCGCGCGAACGCTCGCCGCGCTCGCCGGCGGGGCTGCTCGCTTGGCCGCCTTCTTCCTCGGAGGCCACGGCGATGAAGAGCTGTGCCACTGGCTACAGAACTAGATGCTCACTACTGCGCCCCCTACCTGGCGCGCCAAAGATGTCGGTGGGAAACGACACCTACGGGATCACGAGGATCCCTTCTGCGGTTGCGGAGCGCTGGGTGGTGAGGAGAGCAGGATCAGCAGTCAATATAGGCACGCGGATCGTTTACCCAGGTTCGGGCCGCAGAGATGCGTAATACCCTAGTCCTGCTTTGGATGTGTATATCTGTGTTCTTGAGGTGCTCGAACTAGCTACAAGGGGCGTAACTTGTCCAAGAGTCCGAATCCTTCTCCTGGATGCCCTGGGTCTCCTTTTATAGGCAAAGGGATCGCCACAGTGGCACCAGGAGGTGGCATCGGGGTACTGTGGTTAAGCTTATCGCTAGCTATTTCGGGACAAGATGCATTTAATGCGTAGCTTAGGTGTCCTCTTGCTTTATCAGGGACGGGAGCGAGGCCCGTCCCGTCCGTCGCCGCTCCTCCTCGCTTCGACACGCGCCCTGGCCAGCGATGCATGCGGCGCCATGTAGGCAGGCAAGCAGCTGAGGTGGTGCGGTGGTGGAGCCTTCACGAAGATCTGCATGCCGCCTCGCAGGCATGTGATGAGTTGGCCTGGAAGCTGCATGCTGCCACGCAGGTGCCTGCCCAGCTGGTTGGGCTGGCAGCTGCATGCGAGTGGCGGTGGAGACTTGGTTGGTGCGGGGCGGGCTGCGTCCCCACCGATGTCCTCGGTAAGGGCTTGTCGTGGTCTTGCGTATCTTCCTGGCAAGGGTCTTGCCGGGGCCTTGCGGGTGCCCTCGGCAAGAGGCTTGCCGGGGCCTTGCGGCCATCTTCGGCAAGGGGCCTTGCCGAGGCCTCGTGGGCATCCTCGGCAAGGAGCCTTGCAGTCGTCTCGTCTTCTGGTTCTCAGGCTTGGCTGGTTCTCTTTGCCTTGTATCTGTCCTCCCTGGCAGGGTAGGATGCTCCTTGCCGGGAAGGTGGCTTGAGTCTTGCTTGCCAATGTCGCGCTTGTCGGCGAAGATGGATCCTTTTTAGTGTAATTGCATACAGTTGTGGCCCATGCCCAGCGGTTAATGTAGCCCTGGTTTTCACTACACCGACAAAGTTCTTCATCGTCCACTTGCCATTCGAGCCGGACATAGTTCGGCCGAGAGTCCCCCGACAAGGAGAGGTGAGTGCTGGAAGATGTCCGCGGAGCTGAACTCCAAGATCGGGACCCAATCAGGTTCAATGGACGCTGATGCACGCGGTCCGGAACCTATGGCCGGAGACGAATCTGAGGTTCTGGTGACACAAGCACAGCTCGATGTTGTGTCTGTGTGCAACTCGAGCGCCACTGAGTCTGCGGCTTCCGTGGTGGGGTTAAGCTTCCCGCTTCGGAAGACACGACCTGCTCCAGATCTAAAGCCAGAGCGGTTACAGGCGTGATCCCCTGAGCACGGCCAGATGACAGATTTAGGTCATGTTCATCGTGGTGGCTGGGGACGACCGTCATGGGCTCGAATCCGTCGAAGATCAAGTCTCCACGGATATTGGCCACAAAATTCAAGCTTCCAAATCTTACCTGATGGCCAAGGGCGTAGCTATCAATCTGCTCTAGATGGCCAAGCGAGTTGGTCCACAGTGCGAAGCCGCCGAATACGAAGATCTATCCGGGGAGAAAGATCTCCCGGTGGACTGTGTTGTTGTAGATGATTGATGGAGCCATCAAGCCTTCTGGTGACGATGCAGCGAAACTCTCAATGAAAGCACCAATGTCGGTGTCAAAACCGGCGGATCTCGAGTAGGGGGTCCCGAACTGTGCGTCTAAGGCTAATGGTAACAGGAGGCGGGGGACATGATGTTTACCCATGTTCAGGCCCTCTCTATGGAGGTAATACCCTACTTCCTGCTTGATTGATCTTGATGAATATGAGTATTACAAGAGTTGATCTACCACAAGATCGTAATGGCTAAACCCTAGAAGTCTAGCCTGTGAGATTATGATTGTTGTTCTATGGACTAAACCCTCCGGTTTATATAGACACCGGAGGGGGCTAGGGTTACACAAAGTCGGTTACAGAGAAAGGAATCTACATATCCGAATCACCAATCTTGCCTTCCACGCCAAGGAGAGTCCCATCCGGACATGGGAAGAAGTCTTCTATCGTGCATCTTCATAGCCCAACAGTCCGGCACATGTATATAGTCTGGCTGTCCGAGGACCCCTTAATCCGGGACTCCCTCATTGACCATCCTAGGAAAACAAGACAATAGTTTAGACAAGAATGACAAAATTTTGACATAGAAGTGCAGAATGTAATGGATGACTCGGAATGCAAGATGTTCATCCGTACGACATGGTAATGCAGAAACTGCCATATTTATACCATCGGTCATACACACCATACACGGTTTAGTACAAGACCAAACTGAAGTACAACTGCGGTGAAAGGAAGATTACATCTCATCGGAGGCATCCCAAGCTCTTATACATTATTTTTCTACACCTCCGGAATCTAGTACACACTACGTCATATTCCACAAGACGCGCAGGACTATGGAAATACAACTACTACATACTACTACTGTCGTGATCCAGCTCAGTCATCTCCGGCTCCATAGTAGTCCTCATAGAGATTCCCCGCATAGCCTGGAAGCTGGACGTATGGATCTTGAAACTCACGGTCACGTCGGGGCTGTGGACCATATGGACTCGGATGAGGCCTCGGCCCCATGAAGGGTGGAAGACGGCGCCCACGCGGAGGCGTGATACCTCCAACTTCTGGATAATCCATGCGAGCTGGAAGAGGCGTGCTGATGGGGTACAAGTCCCGCATATCCAGGTAACCGGTCTGCACGGCTGGTGCGAGCCGTGTCAGGGGAACCCAGTGGTCCTGGCGGGTGTTGTACAGCTCCATGCGTAAGGCACGGTTCTCTCGGTCTCTCTCCTCCAACATCTCAGTGGTGGTGCGGAGTCGTGGCTCCTCATGAGAAGCATCGGCATATAGCCAAGTGTAATAGCCCTCTTGGCCAGTGTGTGCCGCCGGCAGATAGCGGAACTCGGTATAATTCAGCGATGCATACCCAGCTCGAATGATGGAGATCATAGAGTAGGCAGCATCCTGCACAAACATCTCCACGGTGATACAAGGCCCATAGGACCAGTGCAGAGGCTCGGTAGCTCCGGGATGAGATGGGAAGATCCTCACGGTGTAGATAAACTGACACTGATTGAAGTCGTGAAACTACTCTTCGACGGTATATTCAGGATACCATCTGTAGCCTGTCTCAGTCATCACTCGTACTAACATGGCCGTGTGCCCGGACACGTCAATGCACCAGGTCAGTCGTACCACCTGATGAGTAGTGCGAGAAGACATCTGAAACACCAAATAATGCAAAGGAATTAGAATTTCTAACAGAAATTGGATAGCAAAATGGTTGTAAATGCTCAAAAAGGATTTTGAGACACTTTGCAAAGGATTGCATAAATACTCAACAACATCATATCAAGGTTCTGGGTCCAACTAACAACATACTGAAGTAGTAGAACTGGACTAGGGCCTGTAACCATCAATCCTATAAGTTACTACGGATTAGTAACACGTGTGTCGGCGTCCTGGACTTGGGGGTATCCAATCCTGCCTGCCTACGGCCCACCACGTGGCTCCATCGACGGCCTGGTATGGCCCAGCCTCGACAACAACACAGCAAGACCCTCGTGAGGGGCCAAGCCTCGCGAGGCGGACGACGCCAAGACCCCTGAAGGAGTTGGACTCCTCAGGAGGGCTCCTGAGGGGCAGAGAGATCTATGCAGCTACCTCATGAGGCTCAGCTAACGTGAGCCATGACGACCAAGGCCAGGTGGGCGCCAGGCAAGCGCCAAGCGGGCGCAGAGCGCAGGTTTCCTCTTCGGCGCAATGGAGGCAAGCCACAAGCGCGGAGTCCCGAGAAAGCAACCAAAGGTTTCCATTCTGATGCAACGAGACCAAGACCGCCAGGACGGCAGGACAGAGGTCATCACCGAGCCCACCTCTGCGTCACGGCCAGGGGCTTTTCGCAGGCGAAGACTACTTTTGTCAGGATAGACTATACTACTTGTCCCCTTTCAAATCCCACCGTTGTTGAATCCCTTCCCGCTCATATTTGGGAGGAGGACCAAGGCACTATATATAGGACTTAGCCATTACCATAGGGAGGGGGACGAAAACCAGAGCAAGTAGAACACCACACCAGCTCAAGAACACCTCACCTCCTGAGGCTTGTTCATCCTCGTACTAGTTCATCCATAGCCCCTCGAGGCAATCCACTACACCACACTACAGTAGGGTATTACACTACAATGGTGGCCCGAACCACTATAAATCTCTGTGTCTTTGTGTCTCTGTGAGCTCTTCACGCTAGGCTAGGGAGGATCGCGAGTAGGCAGGCTGGGCATGTTGAGATCTCCGCACGCGCCCCAGTGTTCGAACCTCTCACGGGTTGCCAGACCCCGAAATCTGACATTTGGCGCGCCAGGTAGGGGTGTGTCGGAATCCTCTTCCTCGACCTCCAGATCGTGCCACTGACCCATATGGCGGGCACTCCTCCGTCGGCCTCGACGACGCACGAAGTGCCGGGGCTATGCTACTTCCTGCGGCAAGTGCAGTGGCCGCCCAAGTTCCGACCGAAGATGCCGCCGCGCTACAACGGTGCGGCGGATCCAACCCCCTTCCTTCAGGCATACAAGGAAGCAGTTTGGGCGGCTGGTGGAGATGACAAGGTGAAGGCCAACAGGTTCCCATGGCCCTCGTAGGCGCGTCACCTGCATGGTTGCTCAACCTGCCAGCATCTTATGTGGCCTCCTGGGAGGAGCTGCGCGACCTCTTCCTCACCCACTACTCGTCGCCAGCGCCCCCGGTCATGGCAGCTCTCCTGGGCGGCTCGTAGGCACCACCCTCTGACCGCCACGTCAAGCTGTTCTACCGGTGGGCAGGCAACACTCAAGCGGGCTCGGGGGCTCCCCCGGGCTGGGTGGCTCCCCAAGCTGATGTCGCCTTCAGCCCCGAAGTCCACCCTGTAGCCACGACGGGAGCAGGCGCGCTCCCGATGATCTGCACCCTCATCGATGGCGGAGCCAACCTCAACGTGCTCTCCCCGGAGGCGTTCGGCCTGCTCCAGGTACCGCCCAGCCAGCTCCGCCCCTGCAAGCCCTTCTCTGGAGTTGGAGACAGTTCCACCAGGCCCCTGGGGCAGATCCGCCTCGCCGTCACCTTTGGGACCCGCGTCAACTAACGCACCAAGCTCGTCGACTTCGACATCGCCAAGATCAACCTGCCGTACAACGCTATTCTGGGGTACCCAGCCTTGGCGCAGTTTATGGCTGCGACCCATCCCGCGTACAACCTCATGAAGATGCCGGGCAGCAACATTGTCCTCACGCTGGCAGAAGACACCAAAGGCGCGCTGCAAGCCCTCAAGCACGCCTTCAAGACAGCCGCAACCGCGGTACCTGGCAAGAAGGAGGATCAGGAAGCCCCAGAGGCAGCGCCTGCAAATAAGAAGCAGTTATTCTCTCAGGACCGAGCCGAGACGAAGCAGGTGCCGGTCTGCGAGGACGGGATGGCCAGCGCCACCTTCACCATAGGGGCTGGCCTCCCTCGGGACCAAGAGGAGGCATTGATCTACTTTTTGCGAGCCAACAAGGATGTATTCGCCGGGGAACCCAAACACCTGGCCGGGGTCCCAAGGGGGGTAATCCAGCACCATCTGAGAGTATGCCCAAATGTGCGGCCAGTGAAGCAGAAGGCTCGCCGGCAGTCCACCGAGAAGCAGGCCTTCATCATCCAAGAAACCCGTAAGCTACAAGCCGCAGGGGTCATCAGAGAGGTGCGGTACCCGGAGTGGCTAGCGAACCCCGTCATTGTACCCAAGAAAGGAGGGAAGGAGCGCATTCGACTTCACCAACCTCAACAAGGCCTGCCCTCAGGATCCTTTCCCACTCCCTCGCATCGACCAGATCGTTGACTCCACCGCTGAGTGCGACCTGTTGTGCTTCCTGGACGCCTTCTCCGGCTACCACCAGATCAAGATGGCCTTTGAGGATGTGGAGAAGACGGCATTCCTCACCCCATGCGGGGTGTATTGCTACACCCCAACCTTCTAGCGGTTGATGCATATCGCCCTGGGTTCACAGCTTGGGAGAGACGCGGAGGCCTACGTCGATGATATGGTGGTGAAGTGTCGGGAGTCCAGGACTCTGATTGAAGATCTAGAGGATATGCTCGCCAGCCTGCGCACGGTGGATCTTCTGCTTAACCCCGAGAAGTGTGTGTTCGGGGTCCCCTCCGGCAAGCTGCTAGGCTTCTTGGTATCGCACAGAGGGATCGAGGCTAACCCGGAAAAGGTCAAGGCAATAGAAGACATGAAGCCCCCACAGAACCTGAAGGAGATGAAGAAACTGGCTGGTTGCGTAACCTTGCTTGGACGTTTCATCTCCAAGCTGGGGGAGCGCGCCCTCCCGTTTTTCAAGCTGATGAAAAGGAAGGAGCCATTTGAGTGGACCCCCGAGGCAGACGCAGCCTTCCAGGACCTCAAGAGATATCTGGCCAGTTTGCCCGTAATGGTGGCACCGCGCCCTCTCTAGCCCTTGGTGCTCTATCTGGCAGCAACCCCGCACTCAGTAAGCGCCGCGCTGGTGGCGCTAAGGAAGGACCGCCCAGTCAAGAAGTTGCAGCAGGATGCACAACCAGCAAGCGAAGTGCAGCACACCCCGAGGGAGACACCTAAAGTCCCGGTCGGGGCAGCGGTCGACATTCCTCCTGAGGCAACAAATGACCTCGCGGCTGTCCAGGCTCCGGAGCTCAGGCCTCATGAGGCCAAAAGGGACCTGAGCCCTCATGAACTACAAGATTCTGCTGATGCCTCATCCCTGGTTGAGCACCCCGTTTACTTCGTCAGCACAGTACTGAGGGAGGCCCGGGCATGATACCCCATGCCACAAAAGCTCTTGCTCGCACTTCTAGTCGCCTCCAGGAAGCTGTGCCACTACTTTCAAGGCCACCCCATCAAAGTTGTCTCAGCATACCCACTAGAGAGGGTGCTCCGGAGCCCGAACGCAACTGGGCGAGTTGCTGAGTGGAACATTGAGCTTCAAGCATTTGATCTCGAGTTCAGTACCACCAGGGTCATCAAGGGCACGGCCCTCGCTGACTTCGTGGCTGAGTGGACCAAAGCTCTAGACCACGGAGAAGGCGAGGATTGCTCCCTCCTGCTAGGAGCTGAAGAGCCAGACGGATGGGTCATGTACTTCGACGGGGCATTTGCTCGGCACCGCGCAGGGGCGGGGGCCATTCTCATCTCGCCCACCAAGGACAAGCTTTGCTATGCGGTACAACTCTCCTTTCAGCGGGGCGAGAAGGTCTCCAACAACATCGCAGAATTCGAAGGCTTGCTCACCGGGCTCAGGGCCGCGGCCGCGCTGGCAGTAAAGCGCCTCACCATCAAGGACGAATGTTAGCTTCTCTTCAATTTCTCCAACAAGGAGTACACGCCTAAGGACGAACACATGGAGGCATACCTGGAAGAGGTGCACAAGATGGAGAAGCGGTTCATGGGCGTGGAGCTGTAGCATGTGCCGCGCGAGACGAACAAGGAAGCAGACGACATCGCCAAAAGAGCCTCATGCAGGTTCCCTCAGGAGCCAGGGGTGTTCGAGGAGCGGATCTTCAAGCCATCTGCGGTTCCGCACGTCATGACTCCAGCACCACCTCCTGAGGACCTGCCACAGGTGCATGAGACGGGAGCTCCAGCCTGTGGTCATCCTTCAGGAACCCGCTTGCTGCTCGTGCTAGAGCCTCAGGAGGGGTGCTGGACAGAGGAGTTCAAGGCATACTTGCTTCGAGGGACCCAGCCAGAGAAGGAAGAGGACGCTGAGCGCGTGGCCCGTCAGGCCACTGCATACTGCATCAATGATGGTGAGTTATATCGCAGGAGGCCCAGTGATGTTTCGTTGCGGTGCATCTCCAGGGAGCAGGGGCTCGAGCTGCTGGCGGGCATCCATGGTGCGGATTGTGGGCATCACTCTTCGTCCCACACCCTGGTG
Source organism: Triticum aestivum (assembly GCF_018294505.1). Lineage (NCBI taxonomy): Eukaryota > Viridiplantae > Streptophyta > Magnoliopsida > Poales > Poaceae > Triticum > Triticum aestivum. Next base: position 60,704,101 of record NC_057799.1, read on the forward strand.
GGCAAGGTGTTTCGCAGCGGCTTCTACTGGCCCACCGTGCTCAACGACGCTACCGAGCTGGTACACTCTTGTGAAGCATGCCAGTTCCACGCCAAGCACATCCATCAGCCCGTGCAAGGCCTCCGGACGATGCCGCTCACATGGCCATTTGCAGTCTGGGGGATGGACATCTTGGGGCCGTTCCCTCGGGCGCCATTGGGCTACCGATACCTCTACATCGCCATCGACAAGTTCACCAAGTGGGCGGAGGTAGAAGCCGTGCGCACCATCCCAGCAGGATCAGCCATCAAGTTCGTAAAGGGAATCGTGAGCCGATTTGGGGTCCCCAATAGCATCATCACCGACAATGGCTCGCAGTTCACTAGCCATCTTTTCCAAACATACTGTGCTAACCTTGGAACGTAGATCTGCTACGCCTCAGTGGCACACCCGCGGAGCAATGGACAGTCCGAGAGAGCCAATGCGGAGGTCTTGAGGGGCCTCAAGACCCGCACCTTCAAGAAGAAGCTCGACGCCTGCGGCAGGGGCTGGCTCGACGAGCTACAGTCCGTGCTGTGGTCCATCCGCACCACCGCGACCAAGCCATCAGGAGAAATGCCCTTCTTCCTCGTCTACGGAGCTGAAGCGGTTCTCGCTCACGAGGTCAAGCATCACTACACGCGGGTCCCGGCGTTCGATGAAACGTAGTAGGACGCCACGCGGAGGATGGATCTCGTGGTGGGGGAGGAACGCCGCCGTCAAGCCTCGCTCCGGGCAGCGAGGTACCAGCAGGCGCTACGGCGGTACCACTGCCGCAGCGTCCGCTCCAGGACATTAGAGGTGGGGGATCTCGTCCTGAGGCGGGTGCTCTCCAGGGAGGGGCTACATAAGCTCTCTCCCATGTGGGAGGGCCCGTTTAGGGTTGCCAGTGTCTCTAGGCCTGGCGCCGCGCGCCTGGAGACACAGGACGGGATCCCCATCCAGAACGCCTGGAACATCCAGCACCTCCGGAAGTTCTACCCCTGAAGAAAGGCTCCGGCCTGTGAAGGTCTCCGCTTGTGACACTCTCACGTAATAATGAGTGGGGATGTACACACCCGCGAGGCTCCTGAGAGTCGCCCTGGGGCCTCATGGGGGCTCCCTCCCATGTCCTAGTGGCAGCACTTAGCTCCGCGCTGGTGAGAAGACTAGATTAGGTGCCAGACGTGGCTGTTCATTTGCTTTCTGAAGTTGTTTGCGGTTTTCTTAGTAAGTTTTTCAATGGATTTGGTATTCTCGAGCGCTGGTTCCTCAAGTGTGTTTTCTCCTAAGCTGCTTTGGTCTAAGGACTTGAGGGAGGTGGCAGTCGCCTGCCACTCTCCTCGCGTGCCTCGCGCGTGGGGCTAGGTAGGTGTGTGCGCCCAGGAAATGCCTTTGCGCGCACGCACCGCGCCGAACCCCGCAATTTCGGCTTTACTCGCGAGGAGCCCTCCGTCGAGTCCGCTGGCGCCAGCACCCCTCATGTTTGTGCCCCCCGGGCAGCGCGACATGGTGCATCGGGCCCTTAACCTATGGTAGGGCCTCGTGTAAAGGGGAGCATGTCGCTCGACAAATTTTCTCTTCCTACAAGGAATAGCTCTGCTCTGCTGCGGCTCCTGAAGGCACAAGGTATATCTCTTGAGGGTACAGGGTGTGTTCCCTGGGGAGCTTGTCAAGTACCTAAGGATAGGTTCTCATGAGGTGGAGAACGACGGCACGTACCAAGCTAAGCCTCCCTACCTTGACCCGCTCAAATTACAAATACTTCAACACAGCATCAAGGAGGGCAACCGTAACATAAAAAGGCATAACAGCAACAGTTCATTACACGCCCTCGCAGGGTACATTCTTCCTTTTTTCGATTTGCAGGAGAAAGGAAAAGCTAAACAAAGAGGGCCCGAAGGCATGCGGGCTTGGCACCAGCGCCGCGTCCTCAAGAAGCGCCTCAAGGTAGCCCGGCGCTCCACCAGTTCTCCCTCAGGAGATCTGGGATCGCCGGCCTTGAGTCCAAGTTCGCCGGCCCCAAGCTTCAGGCTGGTCTCCACTCCGGCTTCACTGGAGTGCTGCAATGGGATGAGCCACCGGCGTCCTCGACACAATCACGATGACGCGGGGGCCGGTCGTAGCCACCACTGTTCGAGCTCTCTTCCGAGGAGGAGCTGCCGCCACGAGAGGAGGAGCGCGTGTAGCCAAGGCCAAGTTCTTTGTCGCCACCGTCGTTGTTGCTGCTGTCCTCCGGGCAGCACCGCACACGGCGGCCGTCCCCCCTGAATACCCTCACATAGAGGGTCGCTAGGCCGTCGTACTTGAAGTGGAGGGTGCACCTTCCGCCCAGGCCACGCGCGCGGGCGAAGGTCTGCCAGCCACGGGCCAGCACCACACTGCCAGAGGTGGAAACCTCGGTGCTGACCCACGAGGCTCTACTGCAGCACCCATCAGCCTGCAGCCAGAGGCCAGCAAGCCCCGAAGAAGGAAGTTCGCCGGAGAAGAAGCGAGGGAGCCGGAGCGAGGTCCCAGCCGGGCTCTTCGACCACACCACGAACTCCGGAAGCACCTCCAGCGAAGAAAAGAGTGGCCGAGGTGGGCGCACGATCACGACGCGCCTCCCTTCGTGTTGGGGGCCGCTCCGGGGCCGTTAGCCCCCGGCACGGGAAGGTGCAATCACGGGCGCCCGGCGAATGCTGCCTTTGGGGGGTGCGCGCCCGCGCCCCCTGGATGCTGCTGAAGGGACTGCAGGGTGCTTGCCTGGACGGCCACGGCCCCTCTTGGGAGGAGGAGAGGCTGGCCCCTCCTTGGGGGCCTTCCCTCTCTCAGCCGCTGAGAACCTCTTCGGCGACGCCATGGGAGCAAGACGGAGAGGAAAGAAGAAAGCGGGAGCAAGACAAAGGAAAGATGGGCAGGGAGCTCTGCCCCTCCCTCACATTTATAGCCAAGGGAGGCCAACCGCCGGCCTCCACGACCTCGCGCCATCATGAACCTCTGCATGCAGCATCGACCAGTCAAGTCGAGCAGTTGCCGAAGCAGCATGGGGAAGCGGAGTCGCCCACGTCCAATCAGTCGCCACACGTCATCAAGGCCGCAGGCGGTTAGGGATTCGCCTGGAAGCCATGTCCGAGTGCGCCTTGGGCCCGGGGGCTACTGTCGGCGTCCTGGACTTGGGGGTATCTAGTCTTGCCTGCCTGCGGCCCACCACGTGGCTCCATCGACGGCCTGGTACAGCCCAGCCTTGACAACAACAAAGCAAGACTGTCGCGAGGGCCAAGCCTCGCGAGGCGGACGACGCCAAGACCCCTGAAGGAGTTGGCCTGCTCAGGAGGGCTCCTGAGGGGCGGAGAGATCTATGCAGCTACCTCATGAGGCTCAGCTGACGTGAGCAGTGATGACCAAGGCCAGGCGGGCGCCAGGCGGGCGCAGAGCGCAGGTTTCCTCTTCGGTGCAAAGGAGGCAAGCCACAGGCGTGGAGTCCCGAGGAAGCAGCCAAAGGTTTCTATTCTGATGCAACGAGACTAAGACCGCCAGGACGGCAGGACGGAGGTCATCACCGAGCCCACCTCCGCGTCACGGCCAGGGGCTTTTTGCAGGCAAAGACTACTTTTGTCAGGATAGACTGTACAACTTGTCCCCTTTCAAATCCCGCCGTTGTGGAATCCCTTCCCGCTCATATTTGGGAGGAGGACCAAGGCACTATATATAGGACTTAGCCACCAGCATAGGGAGGGGGACGAAAACCAGAGCAAGTAGAACACCACACCAGCTCAAGAACTCCTCACCTCCTGAGTCTTGTTCATCCTTGTACTAGTTCATCCATAGCCCCTCGAGGCAATCCACCATACCACACTAGAGTAGGGTATTATACCACAACGGTGGCCCGAACAAATATAAATCTCTGTGTCTTTGTGTCTCTGTGAGCTCTTCGCGCTAGGGTAGGGAGGAACGCGAGTAGGCAGGCTGGGCAGGTTGAGATCTCCGCACGCGCCCCAGTGTTCGAACCTCTCACGGGTTGCCGGACCCCGAAATCTGACAACGTTAACCTGATAGAGAGAAGAGAACCTAGTCCTTAACCCCAAGTGGAAAGAATGGACTGGCTCAGATAAGAATGCCATGAGGTAAAGGATTAAAAAGAGCCTTACGTTCCATCCCACAATCATTTCTCCTACATATAACTAAACCATTTCTAGACTCAACATCGACCAGTTTGGCTTGAAGAACCTACAGGTAGTCCGGCTATGATGCCAACGCTGTCAGGACCCCGATCCAATGCCACACCGATCTAGCATGTAACACCTCATATCACTTTGCGGCCTCATGCACGGTATTCCCACGGGTGTCGCCTTACCAAGCCCGGGACCGTTTGCGCCTTTTGGCTCACGCATATGATAGTGTCGCTAGCATCCATATGACAAAGAACCCGGGCTGACATGGCTAGTCGTGAACCCAAAGTAGCACTAACTTACAGGGACAAGTATTCATGACCCAGCAATGAACGTGTCGATCAACAGCGAGTGAATCCCAAGTCGTAGCAAGCTACAAGGACTTAAAGGATCACCGCGTGACATTTCCCCGAAGGGACAGACACAGGAGCGAAGAAGGACACATGCCGGCCAGCCTAAGTGTTCCAGAGCAGTAGCAAGCTACCATGGCTCAGTGGAAGCACTGGGAGACATTTCCCGGTAAGAGAGGCTACCAAGGATAAACAACTAGATAGTCAGATCCCACACATACCAAGCATTTCAAACATACACACAATCAGTGGCGAGGCTAGCATGAGATTACGCCTAGGGCTAAGCTAGCTTGAGTGATACACTCTAGTGGTTTTATATGTTGTGTATGAAAAGGAATTACAAAGGATATTGGTATTACGCCTAGGACTATAGCCCCAACTGCCCTAGGCTTGTCTCCGCCACTGCACACAATATGCTCAATATGTGCAAATACAACATGGTATCACAACAAAACTCTACAACTCAAGTATTTTATTTAAAGACTCCAGAGAGCCATACATATCATTCACACAGGTATGGGTCACACGACCCAGCATTCAAGTCATACAAACATACAAGCTATAAGCAGAAGCAACATGTCTGAGTACAGACATCTAGAAAGTAAAAAAGGCTTGAGGAAGCCTAACTAGCCTACAAGGGTCCACCATGTGCTCAGGATCACCACCTGGGCCTTAGGCTACTCGTCGACATCAAGGTCTACGTAGAACCCATCAGAAGGGGTTGCAGCATCTTCTGAAAACGTAAATAAGCAAACATGATTACAAAGGTACTTAGCAAGACTTACATCAGATCCTACATACATGCACATTATCAATGAAGGGATGGTGGGGTTATTGCAGCAAGCCAGCTTTGACTCTTGGCTAAACTACCTTACGAGACTCCAACTTGTAACTGTTTGCACACTCGAGTCCACTACACACCACATCGATACACTACCGAGGATCCACTTCCGTCATCCTACGGAAGGCCATCCACGGCACTCACACTTGTCTTGAGGTTTTTAGTAGTTTCCATTTACTTGTCTATGAACTGTATAGGCAACCAAGTAGTCCTTTATCGCGAACGTGGCTATTCGAATAGATGATGTTAACCATGCAGGGGTGTACTTCTTCATACATGTTTCCACCACTTAGCGTCTGCACACGACATGTGCTCAGCAGACTTCAAGCGAAAGCCAATGTGGGTGTAGACCATGACCTACCTAAACACTCAAGTCTCTAGTCCAGGTTTATCGCCTATTCAGGTTCCATCCGCAGGGAGTCCGGCCGAGGTTTCCACATACGGCCCCGAACAATGTGTACAGGGTTCCGAGACACCTAACGGGTGCTCGGCATACCCGGCCACGTACCTACCGCATCACAGCCCACCCCGAGGGTCAGCGCTGACCACGACCTCCCGTATACTACAAACACCAGAAACTACTTGCAACTCCTGGACAGAGGACGTAGGGTGGTTAAGAAGTCGAGCGGGGTCATATTTCTGGGCCCAATGCAAGGTAATAGCTGAATCTTAAATCACACATACAGATCTCAGTGCTTAAAGATGGTTCCAATGAAACAACCCACCATGTACTCCTACATGGCCTCTCATTGGTACCTTTACCAAATCGTGTTCAATACATCACTCTCATTACCGACATGATCATTTCACTCTAGCCCATCACCCAGATGAACCAGACCTGACACGACTCTAAGCATAGCAGGCATAGCAAGGTAGGAAACACAAACATGGCTCAATCAACTCCTACACATGCTAGTGGGTTTCATCTAGTTACTATGGCAATGACCGGTTATGTAGAGGAAATGGGTTCAACTACCATAGCACACAACAGTTTGAAACGCAGTTGTCTTAAATGTAGTAAATGAGAGCAGGAACAAGAACATGGGATTTTATCGATATGATCAAATGGGTGGATGCTTGCCTGGCAGGTCCGTAGTCTGATACTGGTCTTCATTCGGGTACTCGCGGTATTCTTCCGGGGCAGAACCTACCGCAGAGAGCACCGATAACATAATCAAAACCAAACATTATGCAACAATATGATGCATGCATGAGACATGGCAAAATGAGTGTGTTGGGCTAATGCAACTATGACTAGATGGGTTTGAGCTATTTTGAACCAAAGATTCAAAGTTCAAACTCATTTGTGATCTTAAGTAGTGCTTTATCATGTTTTGCACTAAACAAACAAGTTAACTTGTTTAAACATACATGAAACCAGTACCGATGGATAGATTGGATTTTTCTGATCATTTTTCATATATAACACTTTGCATTTGGAGTTACAGATTAATTTCTATGAATTTTTGAAGTTAGCACTATTTTCTAAAATTTCCTGAATAAGAATAAATCCAGAAAAGTGAATTACTGCGTCAGCGGGTCAACAGGGGCGGTCCAGGTTAAACCTGACCAGTGGTGCCCACTGGTCAGTGTCACTATTAGTTAACTAACCTAATTAGGATTAGTTTAACACTAACCTAGGTTTGACTAACGGGCAGGGCCCACATGTCAGTGACCCAGGGGGTGAAATCCCTGGTCAAACCTGGCTGACTTGCCGGCATTCAGCCGCCGGCGACGTTCAGACGCGGCGGAGGCTGCGGGTTTCGCTCTGGCGACCAAATGGACGGCGGAGGCCACCTACGTGTAGCTGGGAGTGAGCCGCGTCGAGGGGTGGTGGTGGTTGAGCTCAAGGTCGTTGGAAACGACGCCGGCGACGAGCTTTGCGGCTGCCGGAGTTCGGGCGAGGACGAACTCGTCACTGTGGTAGTCTTGCAGGCACGAGGCCAGCTCCTACGTGGCCTATGCGGTGCGGTGAGCTCAGTGGACAAGGTGGCGGGGCCGTTGGGTGGCCAGAGCTACGTCAGCGATGAGCTCGGGCAGCAACGCGTGCGGTGAAGCTTGTTGCGGTCGCTGCAGAGGACGGCAGCGAGAACGGAGAGGTTGGGGAGAGACAGAAGCTCATGGTGGTCTCGGTGAGCTAGACGGTGCGGTCGGGGACGAGCTGTAGCAGTCGTGACGGCGAAGGGGATCTCCGGCATCGGCGAGGTCGAGCGAGGTCGTTGCAGTGGCTTCGGGGCGAGCGAGCACTCGGGGCTCGGTCTTCACGATGGAGAGGATGGTGGCGGAGCTGCTGGACATGGCGAGGCGGTGTGGAGACGATGGTGGCCGCATCTACGATGGCGGGGCGGCTGCGGCTGCATCGTTCATGGTGGGGGAGAGCGGGAGAGAGGCGCTGGGGGAGAAGTGAGGTGTCCAGGGGGTCGGGGAGACGACGTGGAGGTCGTCCAGGGGGTCCACAGCGCAGGCGGCAAGCAGCTGGTGCCGTGGCGAGATCGCGCGTGCCGGCATCACCTCCCTGCCTGTCTGGCGGGGACGAAGCAGCTAGCTGGCGCGGGCCAGCACAGTGCTGGGCTGCCAGGTGGGCCGGCTGGTGGGTTTGCCAGGTAAGTTGGTTTTCCTTTTATTTTCGTTTTTCTTTTCTTTCTGCAAGTTTGTGGCTTTTCTAAAAATACCTAGGCACTTTAAAAAATCACCAAACTGCTCATGCCCACTGTAAAGAATATATCCAACAGTAAACATTTTAGTTTAGGATTATTTGGACATTTAAAATATTTTATAGCATTTAAATGCCCAAATGCAATTAACATATGATTTAATCCAGTGACCTTAGGATGACCTAGAAAATTGTGCACCATTTTTGTCAGAGGTTTAAGACCAAGGCAAAGATGATGAACATTTTAGAAGGGCATTTTAGGTTCATTGAAAATGATTTTAGTAAACCCTAGTTGGATTAAGGGGGTGCTGGGGGTTCTGTCATCCCCATTTCCAAGTTTCTGATGAAGGTAAACATGATGCAAACATTCTAATGCATGAACTAGCTAGGGTGTGACATAGTAACTCATATTTAGTTAGTCAAATGAATGACCGAGAACTACGTGCGCACCCTATAAACCGAGACGGAGAGGGTAGTATAGTACGTATCTTTTTAGATCAATATAGTTGGGATTCACCAAGGAGCAAAACCAAGTGGTAGGCTGCTCCCGTCGTGTTGGCGTAGCAACTCAAGCAGGGTCAGTCCGCACACGAAATGGTGACACACTTAACAGGACCCCTTTGGCCGACATGTGGCTCATCCACCGTCTTGTTCCACGTGCGATGCACAAAATTACATTTCAGAGCAGCGGTTGGACTTGGAGGCACCCCGGTCGTAGCACCGCAGTAGTAGTAAATGAGAGATGAGGGGTCAAATCACAAAGCCCCACCTTTCCCGCATTAAGCTGGACAGACGAAGCAACCATCATTTCACTCTAGGGCGCCAGAGCATAAAGAAAAGAGAAAACCAATGATGCGTGCGGCAGCTACCTAGGGCAACCTAGGGTAGGGGCGTCCACTACAAATCCAATTTTTTTGAAAGCGCCTCCAGTACAAATCCGCTTCTCCCTCGTCCTCTTCAAGAAAACCGACAATGCGTGCGGCGGTAGGGTTTGTAGGAGTACTACGGCGTGCGGGGCCACGTCGTAGTAAACGGGAGAGGAATTGACTTTGAGTCGACGCCTTAATATGTGTGGGATGCTTGGTTTTATGGGAACAAGGCAACATTTTGGGTTCGGGGACAAGTGGAGATATACGTACAAAAAATTGTGGACGTAGGTTCGACCGAAAGGCAATGATGCATGGGCCCTGCATTTTGATATACCCACGGCAGCGTGAAATTTGCTACTCTACTCAAAACTAGTAAGGTACACATGCATTGAACGCATGAGATTTGGAAACCAAATTATGAATAAATACACACTATAGCATGTAAAGCTTTGAGTCATATATGCATGATGTAGATGTTCATTTAGTTCTTATAGTTAATCTCATTCAAAATCAATTAGTTTTATAAAAAGGTTAAGATTCATGGGATTGTGCATTGTAAAGCATAATGAAAAAACAAATAATGGCAATTCATTTAGAAAAAAAAGTTTGGGCAGTTATAATACGAAAGATTCTAGAACAAAGGAGAAGTGCTTGTGTTTTGGGAAAGCATGCACGGCCCACATCTCTTATTGGTTGATATGTCATGAAACAAGAAATGAGGAGGGAGTTAATGTACTGTGCCAAAGTGTTGTGGGATTATTTGGTTTTCGGAAGATGACTTACACACCTAGACGGAGGGAGTACAAAGAGAAAAAATGAATTGCAGTTAAAAGAATGGCATTTCTAGCAAAAATGTGAATGTGAACTACATATGTGTGCACATGACCAGCACATACATTGTCAATGCAAATCTTAATGCAAGAAATAACTTATGAGTAACACGCACGAATTGATGATGTGCTTGCATGCATAGAGTAGAAAAAACAATGTGATTTATGACTTGCATGCATGACGTGTTCTTGTGTCATAGTTGCATGTCTAGGAAAAAAGCTACTAGTGGGTAGTACTAGCTATTTTGGAATAGAAGATGTATACATGGAAGTTGTAGGGAAAGAGATGACATGTATCTCAATTCCCATGAGTAGGGATTGGAAAAGAGATGTCATTTGGTTCACATCATAGGAACTTTTCTATTGAATCTAGAGATGACATGTATCTCAATTCCTATGAGGAGGGATTAGAAAAGAGATGTCATTTGGTTCACATCATAGGGACTTTTCTATTGAATATACGCTAATGTTTATTTTCCTTTGAAATTATGGGAGTATAGGAATCCATTCATATGAACCAAGTGGCTCTAAAGCTATAAAAATGATATCATGTTTATTTCCTTTGAAATGTGGAGTATATGAATCTAGTCCTATGAACCAATTGGCTCTAAAGGAAAAAAATCCTATAAAAATCATATCATATAGAGTTCCTATGATATTCCTCCACACCAAAGGATGGTTGAAATTGCTGCAGGTGATACGGCGGTCTTTCTTTGTAGACTCCTCCCCCATCTTTATAGTTACCTCTGGAAGATGAATGAAATGATATATACTGGGTATTCTATCACTATTAGGGAAAAGCCTATACACAGAGGTATAGCAGTAGCGCTGGTTAAAATAGGGTGCTACTGCTACTTTGTAGTAGCGCGTTCCAGAAAAGCGCGCTATAGCTACAACTGCAGCAGTAGCGCGTGTGCAGCAAAAAGCGCTGCCACTATAATTCCCACCGTGTTGGAGGTAGGCTAGGAATAGTAGTAGCGATTCCGTGCAAAGCGCGCTACCACTATGGTCGTTGTTGCAGCGCGTTTCCTGCATAAAGCGCTACTCCTAAGAAAGAAAAGAAAAATGAAAAAAATAGAAAAGTAAATGAAAATGAAAGAAGTAGGAAACAGAGAAATGAAAAAGAAAATGTAAGGATAAACAAAAGAAATAATTGCTTCCTATAGCAGTACCGTGTTCCCCCAACTCCTCTGTCGCCGCCACCCGAGCCCGAGCCTGCCCGAGCCGCCGCCGCTCGAGGCCGCCCTCAATCTCACCGCCGCCACCCACCGCCGCTCTCGACCTCACCGTCGCCGCCCTCGACCTCACCGCCGCCACCTGAGCCCGCCCAGGACAGCCGCCTCCCGATCCCGAACCAGCCCTCACCGCCCCTACCTCCATTGCCGAGCACCTCCCGGCCACCATCTGTCCCCTCTCTATAAGCTCCCCCACCCCCTCTCTCTCAGCTTTTTCTTCCTCTGCCATGTTAATTAGTAGTAGTAGTAGATGTTAATTAGTACTTGTCACGACCGGTTTTTCAATAAAAAAATTATTGAGAGACCAATCCCCTTTACGGACCAGCGAGGAAGAATTCCTTCTCACTGGTAGACAATATCTTGGTCACAGAAGGAAAATACCAGGAGTACTAAATATAATACAAGGTTGAGCAGAGACTGCCCAACAATTTATTACATGCACGCCGCTTAAACAAGACGGCGGATAGGGTGGCAAACTATTAACTCGCGATAATAACGGTGGTGGAAATATCACCGCGAAGCGAGTGATATGATTCTAGAAGACTACAGCTCTTCGAGCGTCGGAGTGAGGCTCGAGGAGACTTATTGCAGGTGGCGGAAGCGTAAACAATACAAGTGACCAAAATCCGGGATCGCGCAAGACTGACTGGGACTCCTCTAGGCATCGGACGCGCTATCAAACTCTTCATCCAAGAGATCGCCTTCGTCAACATCTGGCCAAATCAACAAGCCAGGTGAGTACTATGAAAGTACTGGCAAGACAATTCGGACATAAGATATAACAAATGTAAACATGAAGTACATGAATAAGTTAACTAGCACGATCAGACATAGAGGTAGTAAATGTTGGGTGCCAAGCGAGGGTCTTAATGACGCCTCGAGCGGAAACTGCAGAATAGTAATACTGGTGCCAAGCGAGTGTCTGAAAGACTCCTCGAGCGGAAAATGCGGGATAATAATGCTGGTGCCAAACGAGTGTCTGAAAGACTCCTCGAGCGGAAAATGCGGGATAATAATGCTGGTGCCAAACGAGTGTCTGAAAGACTCCTCGAGCGGAAAATGCGGGATAATAATGCTGGTGCCAAACGAGTGTCTGAAAGACTCCTCGAGCGGAAAATGCGGGATAATAATGCTGGTGCCAAACGAGTGTCTGAAAGACTACTCGAGCGGAAAATGCGGGATAATAATGCTGGTGCCAAACGAGTGTCTGAAAGACTCCTCGAGCGGAAAATGCAGAATAATAATGCCACAGTTGGGCGTCGAGGCGACACCACATAAAGGGCTTGCAACAGAAAATAAAGACAGTGCATGCCACAGTCGGACGTCTGAGCGACATCACATAAAGGGCCTACATTTAAAGTAAGAAACAGGTACACGCCATAGTCGGACGTCTGCACGACGTCACATAAAGGGCTTATATCACAGCTCAATAATACAATCGTTCGGGAACATAAATTATCACAAGCATGCGACAAATATAAAGTTAGTCCATCCACAGGAATAACAACAAATCTGAATTTACCACTTGAGCTTGTTCACCGAGGACAAGTTTCACACAGATAGATATGGATATAATGTTTACACTACTTGATCACGGATACGATGATTTGGAAAGAATTGACTCTGTAGAGTTTGTACTTAACCACAGCCAACGGATTTCAGTAGTCACGGGGACTAGTTCCGTCTATGGTGTTTTGGAAGAAACACGTCTAACCAGTACACACCCAATTCAACCGTCCGAAGCCAGGCATCACCCTCGGTAACATTCAAGAAAAACCTTGAGACGGGGAGGCTACAACCTCGCGTAGCATGGGATCAAATTTCTATACGCGCGCTTTAAGGGGGTGCCCCCCCTCTCAGTCCCAACCGGAAACACCCATGCCCCCTGACCGGATGACTGGCTTTAATCCTGGGCCAAGGTACCATCATCCCGGCCTCTCTGTTTGGTGTGTACGCAGAAAGAGGTTACCAACTTACTAAACCGCATCCTGGCAATGAGACATGTGGTAGCACGGAAGGGGGAAAGAACGGTAACACGGCTCCAACCATGTTAACGTCGGAAAAGTCGGATGATGCAAGGCTGGTATGCTACAACAGTACCACCTTGCTGCCCTTCATGTCACCACATGGTTAGGCCATCTCTCATCAGAGATCATCGCAACTTTGGAACATGCGGGAAAAGAACGATAACGTAGCTCCAACCACGTTAACGTCGGAGACAGTCGGATGACGCAAGGCCGGTATGCTACAACAGTACCACCTTGCTGCCCTTCATGTCACCACATGATTAGGCCATCTCTCACCAGAGATCATCACGACTTTGGAACAACCGGGTAGTGGCCTTACCAGCAACGAGGTATTTACCGACACTCATATGCCGCGCACAAACTTTCACGCAAACATGCAAAACACCTGTCATATCAAATGTTCAAAACATGCTTGCCTGGTTCGGAGAAGTCAGAGTCTAGCTCGGCGAAGTTCGCGGCTCCTTCACCTCTTCCGGAACCTACGGCAATCACGAAACGGGTAGTAACGTGAAAACGAACACATGCACAGAAACTTTTCCAAATATTTTTCAAATAAATCCCATAAAAAACTAGACAAAATTTGAAGATTGTCAGAAAAAGAATCACTCAAAAATACCTTTTTATTAAAGAGTTATAAAGGTTTCTGTCCAGGGACTTATCTGTAATGAAACAGAAAAGTTCCAGGGTTTTAACTGAGAAAACAGAAAACGCTTCGGTTGGGAATGCGCAAGCACAAAGGAGAAAACATATTTGCCCGAAGGCGTCAACAGAAAACGGTTCGAAGGAGAATAGAATAGAGGCTGACAGGCGGGGTCCACCTGTCAGGTTTAAAAAGCTCACCGGCGCCCGAAGACTGCGGTGGACGCCGGCGTCGAACCACGGCGAGTTAGGAGAAACGGAGGGTACCAAGAGCTTCAGCGTCTTCTTCCGCATCGGTGGGTGGTGGACTCGTCCAACGGGGAGCACTACATCGACGGCGACACTATCTCCGGCGGACGGCGACACTATCTCCGGCGGACGGCGACACTATCTCCGGCGGACGGCGGCTCGGGTGAGGATGGGGAACTCCGGTGGAGGGCTGCAAGCTACAAATTGAGGTGCGGGTCAGAACGAGGGATGCAAGGTGAAGCTACTGGCAAGAGAATGGAGGCGGAGGAGCGCACATGGGGGCGAATCGGGCTGGATCCCGTGGTGGGTTGCGGCGGCCGGAGTCGAGGAAGGAGGCTTCCTCGGGGCTCTTCCATTGGCTAGGCGTGCTCTAGGGGGAGTGTAGGGATGGTGGGTGGTCGAGTTGAAGCTCGGGGCCTCTATTTATAGGCAGAACGACGGGGTGGCCGTGAACGGAGAATCTCCGGCGAGCGATTACGGCGGAGCAGTGGATTGCAGGTGGTTTGAGCGGCCAGGCAGCATCAGTGGAGGTTACTGGAGTTGTTTCACAGCTAAACGGGGTCGGTCTTGGCGTAATGGCGTCGGTCCACGGTGAGGTGACCGCACGGGCTCAACGGCGGCAGAGAGCGCGCTCCGCGCCCTGCGGTTCACGACGAGAGCGGCAGCGCATTCGGGGGAGTGGAAGGACACGCGGCGAGCTCCGGTGGTTTGGGCGGCGCTGGGTGGCGTCGCCGGCGCCGTGTCTCCCGCTGGCGTCCGCAAGGCCGCCGCCGGCGTCGGTCACGGGGCGGCGCACCTTCTGCTGCTCGTCATCAACGCCCGCAAGGCGCCAGGCGTTCGTGCGGTGCAAGAACAAGAGGGCGGGGACGAGGAGCAAGGCGACGCGGTGGCACTGGCGAGATCGACGTCCTTCTCTGAAGAAAACGACAGCAAGCCACTGCAGTGTTCTCTGAACTTTCTGAACTTGACATAGACAGTGCACTGCAGGTGTTCGACAGAAGGATTTTGCAATGAGATGAATTTTTCTGGAGCTGTAACTTGGTGAGGTGACCACTCAATGCACCCAGAGGCTGCCTGATTTTACTTGGAATTTTTGGAGAAGGTTTTGAATGAATTTCACCAAATTTGACAAATCTGGTCCAAACTTGCAGCAGATGTAGTTTGAAAATTTTGAACTGAAGACCAGTGGTTCTTCATGGTTCTAGGTTGAGGGTTCAAAGGACTAGGGAGGAGAGTTGTTTTTGTGGCAAAAATCAAAACAGAAAATGGAGTTCCTTTGCAAATCTCCAAGTGCTAGGAGAGAAGGCAGAAATTTGTTTGAATAAGATATAAATGGAAATAATCACATGGGGAGGTTCAACTTGCTGGATTTGATGCAAATCATGATCCAAAGGTGAGGGAGGAGTTAGGAGAGGGGATTTGCACTAAGGCCAAGGTAAGAGAGAAAAGTTGAAAGTGGCAAAGGAGTTTTCCAAAAGCCATAGTGCATTTCCAAAAATATTTTCAAAAGTTATTTTCCCCAAATGAAAAACATTTTGTCTTGAGTCCAAATGAAAAGCAAGAACCTCGAAGACCAAAGGCAGATCTTGGTTGAATCCAAATAAAACTTTTGCCATAGAGAAAAATATTTGAGAGTGAGAGTTCTCTTGAAGAAAAATTTAAATCACTCCCCTCAAGTCAAATAAAAATCTTTAAAAAAATCCAAATAAAAACTTGGGTGTCACAACACCTACCCCATTAGGAAAAATCTCGTCCTCGAGATTTCTGCTGATCCTCAAATAGGTATGGATACTCTGCCCGGAGGAAATCTTCCCTTTACCATGTGGCTTCATCCTCAGTGTGGTTGCTCGACTGAACCCTGAAAAATTTCGTCGTTTTCCGACGGGTCCTCCGTTCAGACTCTTCTAAAATCTTTACCGGTCTTTCTCTATAGGTGAGATCTGGCTCCATATCAATGTCCTCGTGGGGTACATGTTTCTCCGGGTTATTCACGCATTTCCGCAACTGTGAGACGTGGAATATGTCATGGACGTGTGACAGCTCCTTGGGTAGGTCTAGTTGGTAGGCTACCGTGCCTCTTCGTGCCTTCACACAAAATGGTCCAATAAATCTTGGGGCTAGCTTCCCCTTTATTTTGAACCGTTGCAGACCCCTCATAGGAGATACTCGGAGGTATACGGAATCACCGGGTTCAAAGCTGACCTCACGATGCTTCTGATCATAGTAGCTCTTTTGTTGGCTCTATGCTGTCTTGAGTCTGTCCCTGATTTGTTTAACTTTTTCCTCGGCCTCTTTAAGCATGCCTGGGCCGAAGATACGGCTGTCCCCTGTTTCTGACCAATTCAGTGGGGTACGACACCTCCGTCCGTACAATGCTTCAAAGGGTGCCATCTGCAAGCTGGCTTGGTAACTGTTGTTGTAAGCAAATTCGGCATACGGCAAACTCTCTTCCCAACTGGACCCATAGGTGAGCACACAGGCTCTTAGCATATCCTCTAGGATTTGGTTTACATGTTCCGTTTGTCCATCAGTCTGAGGGTGGTATGCTGTACTGAAAGTTAGTTGTGTGCCCAGAGCTTGTTGTAGGTGATCCCAAAATTTGGAGACGAATTGGGTGCCTCGGTCTGATATTATAGTCTTTGGGAGATAGATAAAGTTTTGCCAGTCTTTGTGTGGAGTAGGTAGTCTTCGCGGGAATGAAATGAGCAACCTTGGTTAGTCGGTCTGTGATGACCCATATGGCGTCATTCCCACGTTGTGATCGGGGTAGTCCAACGATGAAATCCATTCCTATTTCATCCCATTTCCACTCCGGTATCCTGTTTGGCGGGAGTAGCCCTGCTGGCTTTTGATGCTCGGCCTTGATGTGCTGACATGAATCGCAACAAGCAATAAATGTGGCTATATCTCTTTTCATACCGTGCCACCAAAATCTTTTCTGAATGTCCTTGTACATTTTGGTTCCTCCAGGATGGATCGAGTATGGAGCGGTGTGGCTCTCCGTTAAGATCTGTCGCTTGAGTTCCTCAATGTTAGGCACGCAAAGTCTTTCTCGGTACCATAATGTTCCTTCACTGTCGGTGCCGAACTCGGAAGTCTTACGAAGATTCATTTTCTTCTTTATGCCTTCGATGCTGGGATGTCCCTGTTGAGCCTTCTTAATTTGTTCCACCAGGGTGGGTTGTATTTCCAGATTTGATACGGTGCCCTCAGAGACTAACATCATGTTGAGCCTAGCGAACCCTCGCTGAAACTCAGGCCTCAAATTTTGCTAGCCGTCATTGTCCGGGCTGGGGTTTCGACTAAGGTCATCGGCTACTACATTTGCTTTCCCTGGGTGGTAGTGAATGCCGACGTCATAGTCTTTGAACAGTTCCAACCAGCGTCGTTGGCGTAAATTCAGCTCTGGTTGTGTGAAAATATATTTGAGGCTCTTATGGTCTGTATATATTTCACAGCGATTTCCCAACAGAAAGTGCCTCCACTCCTTGAGTGCATGAATAACTGCTGCTAATTCCAAGTCATGTGTTGGGTAGTTTTCCTCATGTTTTCGCAGCTGCCTGGAGGCATATGCGACAACTTTGCCATCCTGCATTAGTACGCATCCGAGGCCTTTCCGGGACGCGTCACAATACACTTCAAAGCTCTTGTGTATGTCTGGCACAGTTAAGACCGGTGCGGTTGTCAGCTTCTTCTTGAGTTCTTGGAAGCTTTGCTCACATGCTTCCGTCCATACGAATTTCTTGTCCTTCTTGAGTAGCTGGGTCATAGGCTTCGCCACCGTGGAGAATCCTTCAATAAATCTCCTGTAATATCCGGCCATCCCTAGGAAACTCCGCACATCTGTGACGTTGGCAAGCGGCTTCCAGTCCAGTATGGCCTTGACCTTTTCTAGGTCTACGGCCACGCCTTCTTGGTTCAGTATATGGCCTAAGAAACCAACTTGTCTTAGCCAAAATTCGCATTTGCTAAACTTGGCGTACAACTGATGCTTCCTCAATTCTCCCAAAACAATTCTGAGGTGCTCAGCATGCTCTTCTGGTGTCCTTGAGTAAACCAGAATATCGTCAATGAATACCACCACAAATTTGTCCATGAATTTCATGAACACTTTGTTCATGAGGTGGACGAAATATGCGGGGGCGTTCGTTAGTCCAAAAGGCATCACTGTGAACTCGTATAACCCATATCTGGAAGTGAAAGCTGTCTTGGGAATATCTTCTGTCCGTACCTTCAGTTGGTGATATCCCGATCTCAAATCAATTTTTGAGAATACCTTGGCTTGTGCGAGCTGGTCAAACAAATCATTATCCGTGGCACTGGATATTTGTTTTTGATGGCGACCATATTGAGGGCTCGATAGTCTATGCACAGCCTCAGTGTCCCATCTTTCTTTTTGGCGAACAACACAGGCGAACCCCAAGGTGAGGAGCTGGCTCGTATAAACCCTTTGTCCAATAATTCCTTTATCTGCTTCTTCAGCTCCACCAATTCTGAGGGTGCCATTCTATACGGCTTCTTATAGATGGGAGAGGTGCCAGGTGCTAGTTTAATGCTGAATTCTATCTCTCGGTCCGGTGGCATGCCTGGTAGTTCTTCCGGGAACACATCAGGGAACTCACATACCGCTGGAACTTTTCTCAGTTCTGCAATGTCCATTTTGTTCAGTTTTCTTTCTGCGATCGCGGTCTTTCTTGAGCGGAAACTCTTATAGTCTTGCCGTGATGGTGAGTGAGAATCACTGTCCGATTGAAACAGTCGATGAATCCTTTGTTGGTGGTCAACCAGTCCATCCCTAAAATGACATCCAGTCCTCTACTTTCCAACACGATGAGATTTGCGTGGAATTGTAGTCCTTCGAACTCAATGACCACTCCTTGGCAGTAACCCTGAGCGATTTGCTTATTTTCGGGGGACTTGATGATCATAGATTTTTCCAAGGGAAGTATCGGAAAACCATGTTGCGAAACAAAACTCTTCGAAACGAACGAATGGGAAGCTCCAGAATCAAACAAAACCGTGGCAGGTACTGTGTTGACAGGGAACGTACCGAGCATGATGTCTGGGGCATTCTGCGCTTCTTCCCTGGTCACATGGTTCAGGTGACCCTTCCTGTGGTTGTTACTGGGGTTGAAGTTGTTGCGCTTGGGGGCGGGATTGTTTCCACCATTGTTCGGCTTGGGTGCCGAGTCTCTTGGCTTCGGGCACTGTTTAGCATAATGCCCTTGTTGACCACAAGTATAGCAGGTGACCCCTGGACGGTACGTGAACTCCTTGTCCCTGGCATGAAACTGTCCGACGGGCCTTGGCTCGGTAGTCGTGGATCTCCTTGCGTCTGTCCTTGGGACCTCAGTCTTGCCTCGGTTGCTGCGGGCAAGAGTCGTCTTGTCCCTCTTTCGCTTACGGATATCTTCCAGACTACGACGCTCATTCTCCAAGGTGATGGCCTTGTCCACCAGCGTCTTAAAATCCGGAAAGGTGTGCACAATCAGTTGGCATCTCAGTGCTGGTGCCAGGCCGTCCAGGAATTTTTCCATCTTCTTGCTTTCTGTCATGTGCTCGTCGTAGATATAACGAGACAGCTGGGTGAACTGACCATTGTACTCTGTCACTGACATGCCTCTTTGCTTCAGGTCATCAAACTCTCTCTTCTTGATCTTTAGGATGCTTCTGGGGATGTGTGCCCCACGGAAGCCTTCCTTGAATTCTTCCCAGGTGATGTTGTGTTCCCTGGGATGCATGTGTAGGAAGTTTTCCCAGCATGCTGCGGCTGCTCCAGTAAGGTAGTGTGGTGCATAAAGCACCTTCTCATGATCTGAGCACTGAGCAATAATCAGTTTCCTTTCAATCTCACGAAGCCAATCATCGGCTTCCAGCGGCCTATCGGTGTGAGCAAAAGTTGAGGGGCGAGTCTTCTGTAACTCAGATAACTTGGAATGTGGTTGATAGGGTTCATGGTGGTTTCCCATATTTATGACATGGTTCATCATCTCTTGGTGTTGTTGCTGGCTTTGCTCGAAGAGACGGCATACTTGAGACAGTGCTGCTTCGCTGTCCTGTTGGCTGGACTGACCCTGAGTGAAATTGTTGCTGGTCTGTGTCCCGTAAACCTCTTCTGGCTGATTGGGCATGGAGCGAGTCCACGGGCGAGACATTTTTCCAGTCTGGGGTATTATTTGCAAAACCCATGAGAAAAAACTGTGTAGTACAAGAAAAATCTCGCAAAGGCAATAATCAAAAGGCTTCAAGGTTTTCAAAGAAACACAAATGATTTTTCATGGAGAAGTGCTTAACATAAAACTTACACGCGAAAGGCAAACACAGGATACAGCACTCAGGATGCACGTACACAATCCTGACATGTTATTTAAAACTAGCGTACTACTCCGGAAGGCAGCAAACACACCAATACAAACTAGCGTACAGATAAAACAGCACATCATACAGGCATACATAACACGCGGCTACATCGGTGCTCTCAGTCGGAGATGGTGAAGATCTCCTTCCCCTTGCCGATGGCAAGGCTCAGCGGTCCAAGAGAGTCAACCTCCACCTCCTCTCTAGCTGGCTCCTGGCGCGTGACGCTGCGCTGCGGTGATGGTGCGGGGGTGACTGGTGGTAGAGCGTGTGCGGTAGGCGGTGCGGCTCTGACTGGAGTAGGCGCGATGACTCGGTCGAACTCCTCAGTGGTAGGAAGACGGCGAGCAGTGGCCAAAACGGCCGGTGCATACAAGGCTGAAGACGAGACGAATGTCAGAGGCAGCGCCGTGTGGAGAAGCTCCTTCCTGCTGGCAGGAGCGCCCCGGACTAAGTCCATGCGGGCAGCCACCAGATCATCTACGAGGTTGTCGAAAGACTCCTCCAGAGCCTTGAGATACTCCACAACCATCTCGATGGCTTCATCTCTTTCTCCCCGATGGCAGGCGAACGCATAGTGGCTGGTGTAGGGCACATGGCATGGAAGGTAGCGGTAGCGACGAGTCTTCATCGTGGGAAGGATGTCCCGAAGGCGAGCTATCGCCTCACGGGCAGCCATCTGCATGGAATGCCTCTCCGTAGGCATGGCCCTTCCCACAAAACGGAAGTGGCGAGCAGCAGAATGTCCTCCCTTGAATTGCACCACGGCTTGGTGCATAGACACGTCGTCACTGAGCTTGTGTTGATAGAGTGTGAACTCCGGGCAAGCTGCCGGCCCGATCGCGAGCTTGGTGATGGAGACGAGGAGCTTGAAAAACCCCTCGGGCACGTTGGTGAACACTCGATTCTCACCGCTGCTGCCAGCCATCTACAAAAGTAGGAAAAAATTCTCAGTAGTCATGTCATAAATTTATGACGACCAACAGAAAATAGCTACAATTGCAAAATGCTGAAAAAGCACAAAAGACGCTAATAACCGATTAGCGATCGCACCTAGTGGCTTCCTACAGTCAGCCTGGCTCAGATACCAAGCTTGTCACGACCGGTTTTTCAATAAAAAAAATTATTGAGAGACCAATCCCCTTTACGGACCAGCGAGGAAGAATTCCTTCTCACTGGTAGACAATATCTTGGTCACAGAAGGAAAATACCAGGAGTACTAAATATAATACAAGGTTGAGCAGAGACTACCCAACAATTTATTACATGCACGCCGCTAAAACAAGACGGCGGATAGGGTGGCAAACTATTAACTCGTGATAATAAAGGTGGTGGAAATATCACCGCGAAGCGAGTGATATGATTCTAGAAGACTACAGCTCTTCGAGCGTCGGAGTGAGGCTCGAGGAGACTTATTGCGGGTGGCGGAAGCGTAAACAATACAAGTGACCCAAATCCGGGATCGCGCAGGACTGACTGGGACTCCTCTAGGCATCGGACGCGCTATCAAACTCTTCATCCAAGAGATCGCCTTCGTCAACATCTGGCCAAATCAACAAGCCAGGTGAGTACTATGAAAGTATTCGCAAGACAATTCGGACATAAGATATAACAAATGTAAACATGAAGTACATGAATAAGTTAACTAGCACGATCAGACATAGAGGTAGTAAATGCTGGGTGCCAAGCGAGGGTCTGAATGACGCCTCGAGCGGAAACTGCAGAATAGTAATACTGGTGCCAAGCGAGTGTCTGAAAGACTCCTCGAGCGGAAAATGCGGGATAATAATGCTGGTGCCAAACGAGTGTCTGAAAGACTCCTCGAGCGGAAAATGCGGGATAATAATGCTGGTGCCAAACGAGTGTCTGAAAGACTCCTCGAGCGGAAAATGCGGGATAATAATGCTGGTGCCAAATGAGTGTCTGAAAGACTCCTCGAGCCGAAAATGCGGGATAATAATGCTGGTGCCAAACGAGTGTCTGAAAGACTCCTCGAGCGGAAAATGCGGGATAGTAATGCTGGTGCCAAACGAGTGTCTGAAAGACTCCTCGAGCGGAAAATGCAGAATAATAATGCCACAGTCGGGCGTCGAGGCGACACCACATAAAGGGCTTGCAACAGAAAATAAAGACAGTGCATGCCACAGTCGGACGTCTGAGCGACATCACATAAAGGGCTTACATTTAAAGTAAGGAACAGGTACACGCCACAGTCGGACGTCTGCGCGACGTCACATAAGGGGCTTATATCACAGCTCAATAATACAATCGTTCGGGAACATAAATTATCACAAGCATGCGACAAATATAAAGTTAGTCCATCCACAGGAATAACAACAAATCTGAATTTACCACTTGAGCTTGTTCACCGGGGACAAGTTTCACACGGATAGATATGGATATAATGTCTACACTACTTGATCACGGATACGATGATTTGGAAAGAAATGACTCTGCAAAGTTTGTACTTAACCACAGCCAACGGATTTCAGTAGTCACGGGGACTAGTTCCGTCTACGGTGTTTTGGAAGAACACGTCTAACCAGTACACACCCAATTCAACCGTCCGAAGCCAGGGATCACCCTCGGCAACATTCAAGAAAAACCTTGAGACGGGGAGGCTACAACCTCGCGTAGCATGGGATCAAATTTCTATACGCGCGCTTTAAGGGGGTGCCCCCCCTCTCGGTCCCAACCGGAAACACCCATGCCCCCTGACCGGAGGACTGGCTTTAATCCTGGGACAAGGTACCATCATCCCGGCCTCTCTGTTTGGTGTGTACGCGGAAAGAGGTTACCAACTTACTAAACCGCATCCTGGCAATGAGACATGTGGTAGCACGGAAGGGGGAAAGAACGGTAACACGGCTCCAACCATGTTAACGTCGGAAAAGTCGGATGATGCAAGGCTGGTATGCTACAACAGTACCACCTTGCTGCCCTTCATGTCACCACATGGTTAGGCCATCTCTCATCAGAGATCATCGCAACTTTGGAACATGCGGGAAAAGAACGATAACGTAGCTCCAACCACGTTAACGTCGGAGAAAGTCGGATGACGCAAGGCTGGTATGCTACAACAGTACCACCTTGCTGCCCTTCATGTCACCACATGATTAGGCCATCTCTCACCAGAGATCATCACGACTTTGGAACAACCGGGTAGTTGCCTTACCAGCAACGAGGTATTTACCGACACTCATATGCCGCGCACAAAATTTCACGCAAACATGCAAAACACCTGTCATATCAAATGTTCAAAACATGCTTGCCCGGTTCGGAGAAGTCAGAGTCTAGCTCGGCGAAGTTCGCGGCTCCTTCACCTCTTCCGGAACCTACGGCAATCACGAAACGGGTACTAACGTGAAAACGAACACATGCACAGAAACTTTTCCAAATATTTTTCAAATAAATCCCATAAAAAACTAGACAAAATTTGAAGATTGTCAGAAAAAGAATCACTCAAAAATACCTTTTTATTAAAGAGTTATAAAGGTTTCTGTCCAGGGACTTATCTGTAATGAAACAGAAAAGTTCCAGGGTTTTAACTGAGAAAACAGAAAACGCTTCGGTTGGGAATGCGCAAGCGCAAAGGAGAAAACGTATTTGCCCGAAGGAGTCAACAGAAAACGGTTCGAAGGAGAATAGAATAGAGGCTGACAGGCGGGGTCCACCTGTCAGGTTTAAAAAGCTCACCGGCGCCCGAAGACTGCGGTGGACGCCGGCGTCCAACCACGGCGAGTTAGGAGAAACGGAGGGTACCAAGAGCTTCAGCGTCTTCTTCCGCGTCGGTGGGTGGTGGACTCGTCCAACAGGGAGCACTACATCGACGGAGACACTATCTCCGGCGGACGGCGGCTCGGGTGAGGATGGGGAACTCCGGTGGAGGGCTGCAAGCTACAAATTGAGGTGCGGGTCAGAACGAGGGATGCAAGGTGAAGCTACTGGCAAGAGAATGAAGGCGGAGGAGCGCACACGGGGGCGAATCGGGCTGGATCCCGTGGTGGGTTGCGGCGGCCGGAGTCGAGGAAGGAGGCTTCCTCGGGGCTCTTCCAGTGGCTAGGCGTGCTCTAGGGGGAGTGTAGGGATGGTGGGTGGTCGAGTTGAAGCTCGGGGCCTCTATTTATAGGCAGATCGACGGGGTGGCCGTGAACGGAGAATCTCCAGCGAGCGATTACGGCGGAGCAGTGGATTGGCAGGTGGTTTGAGCGGCCAGGCGGCATCAGTGGAGGTTACTGGAGTCGTTTCACAGCTAAACGGGGTCGGTCTTGGCGTAATGGCGTCGGTCCACGGTGAGGTGACCGCACGGGCTCAAAGGCGGCAGAGAGCGCGCTCCGCGCCCTGCGGTTCAGGACGAGAGCAGAAGCGCATTCGGGGGAGTGGAAGGCCACGCGGCGAGCTCCGGTGGTTTGGGCGGCGCTGGGTGGCGTCGCCGGCGCCGTGTCTCCCGCTGGCGTCCGCAAGGCCGCCGCCGGCGTCGGTCACGGGGCGGCGCACCTTCTGCTGCTCGTCACCGACGCCCGCAAGGTGCCAGGCGTTCGTGCGGTGCAGGAACAAGAGGGCGGGGACGAGGAGCAAGGTGACGCGGTGGCACTGGCGAGATCGACGTCCTTCTCTGAAGAAAACGACAGCAAGCCACTGCAGTGTTCTCTGAACTTTCTGAACTTGACATAGACAGTGCACTGCAGGTGTTCGACAGAAGGATTTTGCAATGAGATGAATTTTTCTGGAGCTGTAATTTGGTGAGGTGACCACTCAATGCACCCAGAGGCTGCCTGATTTTACTTGGAATTTTTGGAGAAGGTTTTGAATGAATTTCACCAAATTTGACAAATCTGGTCCAAACTTGCAGCAGATGTAGTTTGAAAATTTTGAACTGAAGACCAGTGGATCTTCGTGGTTCTAGGTTGAGGGTTCAAAGGACTAGGGAGGAGAGTTGTTTTGGTGGCAAAAATCAAAACAGAAAATGGAGTTCCTTTGCAAATCTCCAAGTGCTAGGAGAGAAGGCAGAAATTTGTTTGAATAAGATATAAATGGAAATAATCACATGGGGAGGTTCAACTTGCTGGATTTGATGCAAATCATGATCCAAAGGTGAGGGAGGAGTTAGGAGAGGGGATTTGCACTAAGGCCAAGGTAAGAGAGAAAAGTTGAAAGTGGCAAAGGAGTTTTCCAAAAGCCATAGTGCATTTCCAAAAAGATTTTCAAAAGTTATTTTCCCCAAATGAAAAACATTTTGTCTTGAGTCCAAATGAAAAGCAAGAACTTCCAAGACCAAAGGCAGATCTTGGTTGAATCCAAATAAAACTTTTGCCATAAAGAAAAATATTTGAGAGTCAGAGTTCTCTTGAAGAAAAATTTAAATCACTCCCCTCAAGTCAAATAAAAATCTTTAAAAAAATCCAAATAAAAACTTGGGTGTCACAACACCTACCCCCTTAGGAAAAATCTTAGTTTTTTAATTGAGTTTGTTTAACTAGATGTTAATTAGGGCAGTAGGGTTTAGTTTAGAGTAAAGTTTAGTTCAGTAGTTGACTAAATATAATCTGCATTTGGTTTTTGAATTGAGTTTGAGAGAGCATGAGATATGTGTAGATTTTCGTGAAGTGTCAAATGCTAGGAGATGCTAATTTGAAGTGGTCAGGATATATGCAAATTCCTCAATTGTGTTTGCACATGTTTCGATTTAGCCCAAGTGGCTTTGTTGTTTCCATGGAATGAAGCCGAGTGGCCTATGTTTTGCCGGAATGTTGATTCATTTCCGTTCTGGCAAATTTCAGGTTCTCGATTTGTCCACTTTTTAGCAAAAGTCATGCCGAAATTTTCCGTGAATTTCGGCATGACTTGTGCTACAAACTAGGACATATCGAGTGCCCGGGATTTGCTGCACCGGGAAGGAGTCAACGTTCCTGCAAAGCATAGGCCTTTTTATGTCATTATTCATTTTATTAGATCTAGAATTAATTGACTAGATTTAATAATAGGAAACATGGCTAGCAACGATGAAGGACAGGGTTCTGGTGACAGCGACAACGTGTACCTAGTGGCTGAGGAATTTTTTAAGGAAGCCGACGATCAACCGTTGATGTTGCTGGGTCCACCTGTCACATGGGAGACTGAGACCGACATCGAGAACGGCGCTGAGACTGAGACCGGTGCTGAGACTGAGACCGACATCGAGACCGGCGCTGAGACTGAGACCGGCACTGAGACTAGCGGAGCTGGTGTAGAACCGAAAGCAAAGAGGCAACGAGTTCCTAACAAGCTCAGGACTACTAGACTGGTGGTCATGGAGGTGGACGACAGCAATTTTGAGCCAAACACGCCCGCAGAAGCGCACACGTGCTATGGCAATCAAATAGGCTGCATCGTACGGACAACCGCCACCATCAATGATGAGAAACTAAAGAATATAGATAATATGAGGCCCTCCCACCTAAAGAAGCTGCACCAAATATTCTTGTTCCCGGGCCGGAATGAAAAGGATTATAAAGATCCAGATAAGGGCCCGACAATGAAGATAAACAACACACCATGAGCAAGTTTAGCGACGCGTTGGCCGCCTGGAAAGCAAGGGTGAAACATCGGATCGTCAACAAAAAGGAACCCTACTCCGAGATTGTAAAGGATAATCCGACAATCACGGAAGAGCACTTTGAAATATTCAAGGCGGCTTGCGAGGCCGAAGCTGCCAAAAAAATCGAAGTACATGAAGGGGCTTCAACAGAGGAACATTGGGTGCCACCACCTCGGAAGCCGTGGTTAAGGCAGGAAGAGGTCCATATGGGCCAAGGAGGACGTGGAAGCCGAGAGTCTGGGCATCCCAGACCCCTTGGCGGAGTTCACCGTCCCGCGGGAGCGTGACATCCTCAGGGCCTGGCACCGTTGGGACTGAGTGAAGAAGGTTTTCGAGATGAACGTGGTCATGACGGAGTTCATGAGACTGCTGGTAATTTTAGTTTCTGATCAATTGGACTGCACGTTAGTCATATTTGTAAACGATCCTTGTGCCTTTTGTAGAGAGAGCAGCACAAGATTGCGGCCGAAAGCGACTCGCCGTCTTAGGCGTTGGCCAGGCCCAAGTGGGACACTCCATTCAACCGGGCGTTGAACATATTGAAAGGACTCTCGGTGGGGACTCGACCGTCCTATAGACGCGTGCATGGTGTCGGAGACGGCGCCACGTGGAAGAAGTACTACCATGAGACCACGGAGGAGAGAAAGGAAAGATGGAGGTTAACTGAAGAAAACATCGACAAGAAGGTTGAGATTGCGGTTGAGAAGAAATCATCTGAGACAGTCGCAACAGTGGTAGCTGCCGCAAAACAGGCGCTTGCAGATATGTCTACTGTCTTGGTTCCGGCCATTTTCAATTGGAGCAGGCAAAATCCAGAAAAAAAATGCAGCGGACTTTCCCCTTGCTGACTTCTTCGGGAGCAGCTCGACTAGCGTTGCACCAGCACCTGCAGCTACACCTGCTCCGGCACCGGCTCCGGCACCTGCTCCGGCACCGGACGTGCTCGGCGGTGCTTCGTCTTTGGTTGAGCTCGACACCCTCACGGTATCTGTCACACCGGCCCTCTTCAATAAATGTATGATCTCCCGTTTTTGTTGCCTTTCGAATGTCTCATGTCACCGACTTTTCTTTGCAGGCCGACGAAACCCCGTGCACCATATTGTACACCATCGGCGACCAGAAGGCGGACGTGGGGAAGGCGACGATAATGGAGCCGAAGGAACCATTATTCCACAACTGGCAGATCCCCCCGGACGTCTTCAAGGTTTCCGTGGCTAGTGTCAAACCGGGCCACGAGAATTTGGCTCCTCCGGTACTAGGGGGGATAACGACGAGACCACGTGGCGGCTTGGTGATTACAATGGGTGGGTCCTGTTGTGGCCAAAGAGTCTGCTTTGTCTGGAGGCGGCCGGGAGCACACCCACGAGCACGCAGTTAGGTATGAACATCAACACCTCACCTACCCAATTAGCTGGTGACGTCGCCATAGATGAGGATGAGGATGAGCATGACACTCAACAGTATGTAAATACTGGCGCCTACTTAGGGTTTGAGTGTCATGAGTCAGTGCCTGAATTGCCGCCTCCGGAGTCTGAACGTATTATGGAAGACCTTCCGGTAGCAAAGAAGCCTAGGAAGAGACCGAGGAAAGGCAACAAAGCTGCTTCTATGATCCAGCCGCCTCAGCAGCCTCGGGTTCAAGACCGTATAGATATCCCCGGTGCGGCAAAATGGCATATCGCCGGTGAACCGATCCTACCTAAAGCAGCGATAGCGGCCAGATTCGGCGATGTAAGGAGACTTCATGACGATGTGCTGCGGATAGAGAAAGGCCTAATCGGCTCAAAAAATCCAGGATACCCACTCTACGTGTTTAATGTGCCGCGGAAATTGTCATACGTCAACACATTCCCCGCGGAGAAGTTCTTCCTTCGATTTGATTACATCTTCGACATGTTTCACTCGAAGAAGCTGGATTTTACGTTTTTCCGCCTTTATGCCTTGCACATGAACTACCTCATCGGGGTTGAGCAGATACCTTTTATCTGTACCGCTGACCCGTACTTCATGCACGACGGCTTCTTGGCAGTTTGCGCAAAGCACTGTGAATATGCGAGGGACTACCTCGTCAATTTCATGCTCGCCAATAAGGACAAGGAGGCCATTCTCGTGCCTTATCATCCCCTGTAAGTCATCCGTGCGGATATCCTTCCTTCGATTTCAATCATTCATCTGCACGGTGGAGGCTAATTAATTTGAGGTGTACTTATTTTGCGCAGCGGCGGGCGCGCCGTCCTCATCATCCTCTACCCCCGATACTCCCACGCTCTTTACTTGGACTCGTCGAAGAACATTACCAAAAAGGATTACACCCACATCAAGTCTGTTCTCGACAGTGCTATGTTTTACTACGGCACACGGGGTGGAGAGGTCAAGGACAAGAAGACAAGGGATGGCAGGCCCGCCTTCAGTCATAACACCGATTTCTGCTGCATCCAGCAACCGAGTGATTCTCTTAATGATGGATTCTATGTCCTACACCACATGCTGGAGTACAGACAGGATCACCAGAACCTTCGCATGTCACCTAGATCCGGCGATGCCCATATTCTGCGATGGGCAAAGGACTTAGGAGATACCAAGGATCATCGACTTCGAGCTGAGTTCTATCACATCCAGCATGAACTTGACCAAATCATCATGAAGGAGGTCGTCGAAAAAACTGGGATGTTCTATGAAGAAGGATAAATGTTGCGAGAAGACGTCCGAACAGGCGTAGCCTCTCAGCGTCTCAACCTGAAGCCTTTCACTAAGCTCGTGGACTATCTCCCTGACATGGATGGATGGCACAACATGTAGTGATTGTTGATATATGACAATGTGTCCGTTTAGTCCATACTTTCTGTATGACAAAACTTTGAGTTATGCACGACGAAACTTTATTTGTGATGTAATTAAACCGTCCTCCTCGACTAGCGAAGATCGCTCTAGTTAGGGCATTTTGGGTACGATGAACTTTGTTATTTATGCTTATGATATGTTGTTTCTATTTTTGCCAAGTCTGTCTCTTTTTGTTGCTCAAATATATATGTTGCATATCATTGACTCATGTGACGATGCAGGTGCATAGATCATCGATGGCGAAGAAGTGCTACACCAGGAGTATACGACGAGTGGACAGAGTGTCAGGCCCAGGTGTACCGGTTTCCGGTTTCCGAGCGACAGCCAGTAGTTAGTTTAGGTTCACGCTAATGCGAGAGAGGGATACAAACTCATGTACTACATAGTTCCGCTCTAAGTCATAGTGATACCTGTTCTCGCGTATATCATTGTTTAGATGGATGACGATGTACTTGCAAGTAATCGAGACTTGTATCACTATTTTCGAGATGATGACGAGAGACCACTTTGTGTTGGATGATGATTATGATGATGACATGATTTTGATGAGACTATTTGTATGTATATGCTATGATTACATTTGTATGTGTATGATATGCTAAAGATTATTGTATAAAGCCTATTCAAATACAAAACAAATATGCAGAAAAAAACAAAAACTAATAAAACTAGCAGTAGCGAGGGGAATAAAGTTAGCAGTAGCGCTTCCAGCTAAAAAGTGCCACAGATATTAGCAACAGCGCTCTGTAGTAAAGCTCTCTACTGCTAGCCATGTATAGTAGTAGCGTGGGATGACATGCGCTACTGATACGCATTAGCTGTAGCGCCTTATCAGTAGCGCGTCATCCCGCGCTACTGATAGGCAAAATACCCGCTCTACTCCTAGGGTTTTCCCTAGTGGTGTATATGTGCATTTTGGTACACGAAAACTTGGTAAAAGTTTGCGAGGTTCGAATTTTCAATAAAGCTATATGCACTGCATTTTGGAACAAAGCGAGGAGCATACGGCAGTTGCTAACACTCACATGGAATATTTGTGTGTAGGACGAGTGGCTGCTCTGTTAAATGACATGGCAAAACTGACACTGTCAGATGCCAATCTAACGGTTCTTATGGCATTCGTCAAGAAACGGCTTGTCGCGAATGTTTGTCGAATAATGATTTACGGACACATGCATTGCATTGATACGTGCCCCCTCTCTCTCACGCACACACGCACCCTCACGAGTCACGACTCTCCCGAGTCCTCTCGCACCCACCGTCTATCTGCAGGTAGATGACACACACATATGTGCTCTTCACACCCTACCCTCAGAACTTCTAAAAAACAACAGACGTCCCACACCTTTTATTTTAGCTCACACGTCACACACTTATACTATTATTCTTGTGGCGAACGTTCTTTGGGCATAGTATATTGTACTCTCATGAAAAGACGCGGTGCACGCACGCACTAGTTCTCTCACACCCACTCACGGCTACATGTAGGAGCGCATTTTTTTGAAGCTGGTACAAAAAAATCACTCCACTATATATATAAGCAGGAGCCTTAGCGCTTGCTTTACTAGGGTTCCTCTCTTTTACTCTCTCATGCTCTCCAGATCTAAGCAAGACATAGGTGGCCACACTCTCTCTCTGCTCACGGCTGGTCACAAATCCGGCTGGACCACCTTGACCGGGGCAGGGGTGTAGGTGCATTGTTCACGCTGTCGCCGGTGGCGAGGGAGGAGACCAATGGCTGCCCGCGCATCCCGATCGGCGGCCGTGCCGTTCTCTCCGAGAGAGCGCCGGCTCAGGAGGGCCTCCGACCCCTTCTTCCTCCCTGCGGTATTGTGGCTAAGATGCGGCCTCCCGACGCCATCTTTGCCACATGCCGACGACCCTCAGGTATATATTCCTTCGAAACCTGCCATGCTCTACTGCACCAGCTCTCCACGAGGCTGTGTGTGGATCTTTTTCTACTTCCGTCGGCTGTTCCAAAGCCACCTAGACTTTTACTATTATTAGAGGTAAAGGTAGTTCATATAGTCGAATCTAAGAGTTGGTTCAAACAGGGAAGAAAGTGGGAAAGCTGTAGCATGAATCTAGGACTTGGTTCTAAGAGGAAACGGGGGAAAGTAGTAGATACTGGCTACCCAACCGGTCTATTGGTTGAAAAGGCGAAGAAAGCATGGTGGATGGCGAAGGGTGGGGGGAAGTGAACCTGTCTCTTGGTTGAAAAAGGAAAGAAAGTGAGGGGTGTTGGGGGACAACGCAAATGAGAATGAGCAGGTCTAGATTTCCTGTGCTCACATAGGAAAATGTCGCCGAGGAGATAAAAAAGGGACAAACGCAGACATGCTGCCTGAGTGTTTGCCGCTCTCAGCAACCACATCTGCCTCACCACTTTATGACCCTGCTGTCCCTATGCCCATATCGCTACCATTAATGTAAAATCACATGAAGCATTAAGTAATGCCATGTCACTATAAGTAATGGTCTAGTGCCGTCGATAAATTGAAGCAATGCCACCACCATTTTATGAAGTGCTTCCATCTTGCTTTATTTCCCATGAATTGTGTTGTTGCAGTTACACTTAAATCTCACACCGCTAACATTGCTTCATCCCAGTGGAACTGCACAATTTTGATTGCACATTTACTGACCATGTGCTACTCTCATGACAGTAATACTAATGCTATTGTTCTGATGTTAATTTAGTGGCAGTGTTGATGTGATGTGATGCTACTTACTTAAGGACACTTTCATACTGTCAGTCTAGTGCCAATTATAACACAATAGATGCTGTTGTTAATCATACGCCACTTCAAATATCGGTCACTGTTTAAACGACCATATTTTGTATTTGTGCAAACAGGGATGTCTGTCTCCATATCGTTTCTATCTGCAAAATCAAAAGTACACACCTCAGTTTTAGTACAGCTGCACAAAATGAGATGGCTATTCCTAGCTGCCGTCCTCTAACCACCAATGTTACAGGTATTCCTACATTGGTTGTAACTAGGTAGAATGACCAACGCAATCTAAAAGAAGTTGATTCGTACGTTTTACTTCCTGATTGCAGTACAAGGACGAGCGAAAACAACTGCATCCTAGTCCGAATAATGCACTTTCTTCCAGTTCATCCATGGACCGAGGACTAGCTGGCACAGCTGCACGGAGGTTTTTGGGACAGGTGCGCGGAGAAGAGGCATTGTGGTCTGCTTATTTCTGCAAATAGCGGTGCTTAAATTTAGTGGAATGCACAAGACTTTCAGCTGGTCAGTACACTACATGGTTCAGTTCAGCATTCCTGAGTGAACTCCAGGAAGAACCAGGGTGAACTCCAGGAAATTTAAGCCTGCCTAGGGAGGCCCTTTGCTTAGAGAAGCCTTACTTGATTTTTCCTAATTTGTAAACCTTCTCACAACTTTGTCTTTTGCTATGAACTAGTATATGTTTGTTAGGTTCTATGAATCACTGAGATGTATAAAATTGCTTACTTATGCTTTTCAAGTTTTTTATGAAGCCGAGTTTAATGTGAGTGTTCCGCATGAACGATGGACTAGCATGTGAACGTTTGGAATTTACATTGTGGCCTCAGTTAACTGCATGAACCACTGTAACAAGATACATAGTTGCTTATATGTCAGATAGCAAATTATTGATTGTTAGCTGGTCGATAGCCTAGTATTGAAGCTAGCTAAGCCAATGTGTCTTGTTTTGCACAACTGCTTACAAGTGGGGTAGCACCAACAACGTTTACAAGTACTTATGTATACGTTGGCGCACATTTCTCGAACGAGTACTCTATTTCATCAAACACACACTGCTCGTATGATAAACCGTGACAACTTATGTCTTACCATGCCATATTCATGAAAAAACTAGTGAAGACGCATCTGTTTCGACAACAATTACGATGGTTCTCACATAATTCACGAGCACACAAAAGTAGCAGCAGTTCCCATAGACGGATTCAAACAGAGTACTAGCCCCAGAGGGATTGATTATAGGCAAGGTTTGGACAAGTAGACACAATCCAAACTAATATTAAACACTAGCTGGGGCAACTATTTCATGCCTCGATCTAATTTGGGCTGGACAAAAGACGGACCTTGCCATGAACATCATCGAGGATGTCCTGCAGGAGCTCAATCCTATGAACCTTCATGAAGATAACCTTGTGGCCTTGCCACTCATAAACTTGTTTGTGGAGGCAAGCCACGTCATCTTCCCGCGTAAGCTTGACAGGAACAGTATGACTCACAAACGAAGGAGTAGCTTTGAACTTCTTGTGTTTCAGTACACCCTGGAAAACACGCCTGACAACAGTGAGGCTGGAATACAACTCGACATCGGTATAAGCGCAAATGGCTTCCAGGATCCAACAGCCCAAGAACTCTGTTTTCCTAGTGCATATATTCAGGTCATCTGCCTCATAGCGAGTGACATGTACAACCACACAATCCTTGTCTGAATCAGGGCTCTAACTGAAAATGAAACAAATTCTGAATTACTTTCCAGTATAAGAAACACAAGTTATTTAAACCACTATGTATAGCATGGCATCAAAGCTAATAAAATTTTGCATTATTCATCACCACATACTTAGATGAAAAACCAAAATCAAGATTGGCAAAGAAGAAAATCACCTTGAGCACCTTAGCGCGGGGGGGGGGGGCACATCCTCCAGGGGAAAAACTGCTCCTGTAGTGCCACGGGGGCTGTAACCTCAAATGGGGCATTGACCATCTCAGTAGTAGCCGTGAGCGTATCTGGGGTCGGCTCGGTGGCTGCCTCCATCTTCTTGGAGCTCTCTGTCTCGTGGGGATCAGCCTCCCGCGTCTACTCCAATATCGGCAGATCTTTGCATGGTTCTCCTTGGTCCATCATGAAACTGACGAATACTAGGAGACCACTGAAAGGAAAACACAATCGCAATGACAATGAAACAAAAAAGAGAGTGAGGATGGGTTACTGCTTTGCAAAAGTTCATTTTTTTTCTCTGAACGAAAATATACCAATATCAAGGATCCACTTACCTTCCCTTCATTGGGAGAGAAGAACAGTGGCAGATGCGAGTGTTGGCTTTCTTGAAGACGGTGAGGGAGAAGGGGATTTAGCGAAGAGTGAAATGATGGTTGCTTCGTCCGTCAAACTTAGACTGCGGGGAGGTGGGATTTTGTGATACGACAGCTCGTTACTACCACGCTATGACCGGGGTGACTCTCCGCCTGCATACTGCCTTCTAATTTGGTGGATGGCATTTGGGCCCGCGCGCGTCATGGCCCGCATGTCGGTGAACAAAAGTAAAATGGCATTCAGTAGAGGGAGACGTTTCGATGACCTAGGAGGAGCCAGAAGCGGTAGTGTATCCACTGTACTAGGAGTAATTGTTTTTCTGGTAGCTCTAGAGTGTCTCCACTATACTAGTAGTAATTGTTTCTCTGGGCCCAAGACAAAATAGCCCATCCACCCTAGTAAATAATAAAATCAATTCAAAAGCCCATACATTTATTTAATGAGAGGCGCTACCCACACCCAGCACACCGCCCCCCAAAAAAACCTGGGTGCTCTTCTTCCTCCTCACTTCCACCCACCTCACGTCAGCTTGCTCCACTCGTACCCCCAAATTCCTCAACTCACTCCTACCGTAAGCCCCAGCTCCCCATCTTTCTCACTACTATAGAAAAACCCCAGCTCCCCTTCTTCTTCACTCGCACTACAACTAGGCTCATCATTCATTACTCTGCTCAAACCTGTTAGCGTGACACGACACCCTCGAGGAAAATGGAGTCGGCTGACCCCAGCGCTAAGAAGATGAGGCTCCCACCAGCGGCGACGCCTGTTGTAGATCCCGCACCCGACAACATGGGGAGAAGCGGCGACCCCGCCCCACCGGATCCCAGGAACCCATAGAATCTCGGGTGGACTGCATCAGCGATCTCCCCGGCGCCGTCCTTGGGGAGATCATCTTGCTTCTCCCCCACCAAGGATTGTTGCCGCACCCAAGTCCTCTCAATTCGGTGGCGCCCTCTATGGCGTGTCATGCCCCTTAATCTCGACTGTCGTCAGCTATCTCTCTTCAATGATTTTGAAATCCCGAGAGCCATCATCTCCTCCCACCAGGGCTCCGTTCAAAGCCATTCAGTCATGCTACCTGAGCAAGCATACCATGCCCTGCACAGTGGATGCCTTGCTGAAATACCCCGAATTCACAGAACTACAGCTGCTTGAGTTCCACTATTCCCCTGGAAATCACCTACCAGATACCGAACGCCATCTACCTGTGCCCTCAGCACCGATGTCCATCTCGCGGTTTTCCTCCTCTCTCCACACCGCCACCTTTGTGTTGTGTGACCTACCAGACAATCTGGTACTAAACCTTAGACTCCCATTTCTCAAGAAACTTTCACTTGTACGGGTTCGTATATCAGAGGCCTCATTGCACAGCATCATCCACTCTAGTTGCCCTGCCCTGGAGTGCTTGGTGCTTGTTTTCACAGTTAGATCGGTTGTCTCCAAATAAAGTCGCCTAACCTTGTAAGGATTGGAATTTCTTTTGACGGAAGGCAGCTCATCATCCAAGATGCCCCTTCACTTCAAAGGTTGATCCTTGATTCTAGTTATTCACCTTCGCAAATAACCGTCCTCTCTGCGCCTAAACTGGAGACCTTGGGTGTAATACATGATTTCTGTGCTCATTTCAAGATGGTGTTTGGCTCCACAATTCTTCAGGTACTTTATATTATCATCTACACTTGTAACCATAAGCTGCATTTTAAATTTCTGCACAAAAGTTCTATGCTCAATGAAGAGTTTCTCCATGGATAGCCTATAAATGGTGCTGGATTCTGTCAAGATCTTATATATCCAGATTATTGGCTTGCTGCAATTCTTTCAATGTCTGGAGAAGTTGTATATAAAGGTGATAATTTCACGCACATTGGAAGCACGCACATAGTGTACTAGAATTAACCGTTCAGTTGTTGCCCTTTCCACACTCTTTTTTAGACCTTAACTGTTTTCAATCTTCATGCCTATTTAGGCAACATGACGGGGTAAGAAAGTTATAACCAATCGGTGGATTCGTAAGCACTGGTATTTTCTCACTTCTCATGACATTCAATTAAAGACAATAACGCTAGAACGATATGTAGCCAACCATGCAAACACTAGATTTGTTACATTCTTCCTGCTGAATGCGAGGTTACTATTCTCCATCAGGCTTAAGTTTATCAGCAGCATGGTTTTGACGGATGGGTATGTCGAAGAGAAAAAAAGGAGTTTCGGTTGGGCAAATTAGAGCTTCTGAACGTGTCGGGATTCTATTTACAACATATTGTGGTCATAATCAAGTAAATTTTATGACTCAGGATGTTCATTCTATGGACCTGACCGATCCATTTGACTGGGACTGCCGAAAACAGTGTTGGAGTTAGATGTTGTTACCCTTTTCAACTTGGGTTTTCTCTAAACCTGATGAACAATTAACCCTCGTTCTTTTGTACAGTTTGTAAGCTGGAGTTAGATGTTCTTGCCCTTTTCAACTCGGCTATGAGTGTCATATTTTCTTTGAAACAAGGAAAATGGCTTGCCATTCGTTTAATTTAGAGTGAAATATTGTAACAAATCCCAACCAAGGGAATAACATCACTCTCGCCGGCTGCTTGAGCTCACTGTGCATTACAGAAGCCAAGTGATTAGCCCCCACCAGCACCCACAAACTTATTTCGAACTAGCACACCAAATGGGCTGTAAATTTTCATAGGAAAGGTTGCATGACCGTGACAGATTTGGATTCCGACATTTGGGACCCACGTGGAAATAGCCTATCCAAGGTGGTGTCGACTTACTAGCTAGTAAACAAATGATTCTGCCTACCGGCCGTTGGATTGACATCCAACATGTGTCGTGTATCTTCTATCTCTGGTCTTCCTCCAGCTGCCCAAACCAAACCACCCCGTTGACTCTGCCTGCTCCCGCCTCCCATGGCTGGCTGCGCCTCCGCCGCCCTACCGTACCCTTCGACGTTGGCCAGTCCCTCCCTCTATTCCCCCACATGTCCTGCTATTCTCCAGCGACGTCAGCCCCAACACGCACCCGCACCCTAAACAGTCAACCCTCATACTCCCCTCCACCTGCGACTGGACCGACGCATCTTCCACGGCTCCTGTTCGTTCCATCTGAGGCCTCGCCGTCGTCCTCGGCCTTGGTTCTCTCGCCATGCGCGGTGCGCCGCCCTCTTGCGTTGTCAACGCCGTCAACAACCGAGAGGAACAAGGATATGACTGTACGTGGAGAGGATGACAGTAGGGACCCACCAGCGTCATGGCAGTACGCAAGCAAGTGCTTCGTTATTATAAGCCCAAAAAATGGTTCCTCCTAATGGTTGGACATCTGGGGCTCACGCCATTGTCAACGTAGTCAATAAACAAGAGAATTACACAACGAGCGGCTGACACCAGGGACCCAGCAGGTCGCGCAGTTGTTACTTACTTTTTTTAGGAACAAGCAGTTGTTATTTATACTAGTTTTAGCGATGGATCAGGGTAACAATGGGGTTGTGCGGGGGCTGTGGCCCGTCTAGCCAGGGTTTTATTTATGTTTACCACATCATGAGCCCAGTTGTGTTTTTTTCTTGCTGAAAATGGCTAGCCCAGTTCTTCTTTTTAAAGAAATACCCAAACGAGGCCTACTTGCTTTATCAGCCCTGCTGGGCTGCAAATCTTTCAAGACGAGGAGAGTTTCATTTGGTTTGCCCAGAAATGGGCTATACATTTTTAAACCACATCAAACTGGGAATTAGTTTAATTTTTTTTAATTACAAGATTTTAAATTCCATTGATTTTTATGCGTGGACAATTATTTGGATTTTGTATTTATATAAATTATTTTTCAAAATAGTTTGAATGTGACTCGATATTTCGGGAATAAAAACAGTTGACTGCACCGAAATATGCAAAATTTCGTATAATTTTTAACGTGGCCAAAATATGGGGTTAAATGCTAACAAAAAGAAGATGGGCTCCAAAAAAATTCTTTAGAATTGGCAAATGGGCTGTAAATTATTAGAAATAATGGCAGATGGGCTGTATGTTGTTTTCCACAGATTTGAGGCTGACTTGTGCGCCTACTACAGGTTAACAAGACGTGTATGCTTTCCTAAAAAATAAGGTTGACGCACACGCAACGCCGTGTCAACTTAGTCAACACACGAGAGCAGTGACTGTTGGATGTCCATCCAACGGCCGTCGTGCTTCTTCAATCTCTGATCTTCCTGCTCCAGCCGCTCAAACAAGCGCCGACAGGACTGCTTACTCCCTCCTCCCGCGGCCGGCTATGCTGCCGCGCAGGCCTCACCGCCCCATCGTTCTCCCATCGTTGGCCTACCATCCCTCTACTCACCCACACCTACTATTATTCTCCGGCGACGGCAGACGAACCAGTAAACCCTCGCACTCCTCTCCGCGTGGGAAACAACCACCGAGTTTTCCCTGGCTCCGTGTCGTTCCCTTCCTAGGCCTCGCCGTCGTCCACCGCCCTGGTGCTCTCGGCGCGGCGTGGTCAACGTGGTCAATGAACGACATGCATCGGAAGTTGACTATACGTGGAGAGGCTGACAGCTGGGTCCACGACCGCACGCAAAGAAATGCCTCCTTATTACGCGCAAAATAATGATTCCTCCACCTGACAGCTAGGACCCACCGGAAGGGTCTCTGTATTTCACGAAAAAACGTTCCCCCACTGACTGATCGGACCCACCAACTATATCTTCGCACACAAGGAAGTGCCTCGTTATTACGCACAAAAAATGAATACTCCCCCTGCTACCTGGGACCCACCATAGTGGGAGGCTGACTTGTGGGCCTACTAAGATGACGGGGACGGAGGGCTTTGTCAACTTAGTCAATATGAACGATTCTAGCTCTAGTGACCGTACGATATCCATCCAACGGTCGTAGTGCTTCTTCAACCTCTGGTCTTCTTGCTCCAGCCGCCCAAACAAGCGTTGGGCGTGCCGCCTACTCCTGCCTCCCGTGTCCGGCTGTGCTACAATAGCTGGCCATGCCATCCCTCTATACTCACCCACACCTCATGTTATTCACCGGCAACGGTAGCCTCACACCGCAGCCAAAGCAGTTAACCCATGTACTCCCCTCCCGTGGGTATCCACTGCCGCGTCTTCCCCGGCTCTGCGTCGTCCCCTTCCTAGACCTCGTCGTCGTCCACCGCCTTGGTGTTCTCGGCGCAGCGTGGTCAATGTGGTCAGCGACCGACGTCCATCGGAAGAGTACTGTACGTGGAGAGGCTGACAGCTGGGTCCATGGACGCAGCAAGGAAATGCCTCCTTATTACGCGCAAAATAATATTCCTCCACCTGACAGCAGGGACCCATCGGACGGGCCACCGAATTTCACGAAAAAAAAATGTCCCCCTGACTGTTGGGACCAACAGTTACATCTTCGCATGCAAGGAAGCACCTTACAGTCAGGACCCACCTATTCAAAGCGTATGTAGCGTTGTCACTCTGGTCGCGAACGTGTATGTACATACGATAGGTCTGTCTGCAGGCTGCAGCGATGAACCGTGGCCGTGTAAGGAAGGGCACGTGTCGTAGTAGAGGGGGCACGTAGCATGTACACGTATCGTACAGCGGCCAGGGTGCAAGAAAGTAAATACGGCCACGTACGTACATATGGGCGGGGTCTCGAACGCCTACTCACGCATACGTACGGCCAGGGCTCGTGTACATTGCTGGGTCAGAACGGAGAAACTACGTCGTCTTGTTCATGGGGAGGCAACGAAATGTGTCGTGTTCATCGGGAGGCAACGGAACGCGTGCTGTTCATCGGCAGCCAACCGGCTTGGACGGAACGGCCGATGGAAACGAGGCATGGCGTACCGCAGAACGGAGGAAACGGCCTTGTGTTCGACCGGCCACGATCGAAATGGGATCCTGTTCATCGGGAGGGGTCTGGCGTAACGCAAAACGGAGGAAACGGACCCCCTATGGTCGAAATGGGGTCCTGTTGATCGGGAGGGGCGTGGCGTAATGGAAAACGGAGGAAATAGACTTGTGTTGGAGCGCTACGGTTGAAACAGGGGTCCTGTTCATCGGGAGGTGTGTGGCGTACCGCAAAACGGGACTCCACGGGATATTGTTCATCTCCATCGTCGACCTCCTCCAGCCTCCATGGGGCTACTGTTCATCAACCGTTGACCTCCTCCAGCCTCCACCTGCGACTGCTCATCCACAGGCTCCTGTTCATCCTGCCTCCACCGTGCACTCCTCCACCGGCTACTGTTCAACCAACCCTCTCCACGGGGTCCTGTTCAACCACCCCTCCACGGGCAACTGTTCATCCAGCCCTCCACCGGCTACTGTTCAACCAGCCCTCCACCGGCTACTGTTCATCCAGCCCTCCACGGGGTCCTGTTCATCCAGCCCTCCACGGGGTCCTATTCATCCACCGGCTCGATCGATCAGGGTACTGTTCATCCAGCGGCAACAACCTCTACTACCACGGGTTCCTGTTCATCCAACCCCCCACCGGGAACTGTTCATCCAAACCCCCCAACAACGCTCACTGTTCATTCAGAGGCAGCATCGATGAGCTTCAGTTAGCAGCGGTAGCGAAGGAATCACTCGGGTTCAGTTAACAGCAAAGGATTGATCGCTCGGGTTCAGTAACATAGCTAGTGCAATCGCTCGGGTTCAGTAGAGCCCAACGCCTCGCTCGGGTTCAGTTAGAGCCCAACGCCTTGCACACACGCGCGTACGTACGGGAGAAACACGCATCACTCTGCCCCGACCACCCACCGTAACCGGGAACTCCCCCGTTATTTTCCTCGCCCTCGCTTCTACCACAGGTTTTTCTGTCATGGACGGCCCATAGAATGTCATGCAGCTGCGTCTCCGGCCCGCCC
Source organism: Triticum aestivum (assembly GCF_018294505.1). NCBI lineage: Eukaryota > Viridiplantae > Streptophyta > Magnoliopsida > Poales > Poaceae > Triticum > Triticum aestivum. The sequence goes on from NC_057799.1 coordinate 60,745,630, forward strand.
AGGAAGAAAAGCCCATTTTCTGTCATGATTTTTTGTCATAGAAGTAGGAGCCCACCACATCTATGATGATACCGGGTTTTGTCACAATTATCATCATAGAAGTGTCATAAGTATGACAGGAAAAAAATTCGTTCGGCCCAAAATGTCACGGGTGTGTCTTTTTTTGTAGTGTATACTCATCGAATACAATCAAGCAGGAGGTAGGGTTTTACCTCCATTAAGAGGGCCCGAACCTGGGTAAATGTTGTGTCCCACTTGTCCCTTGTTACCCTCGATCCTCAGACGCATAGTTCGGGACCCCATACCCGAGATCGGTCGGTTTTGACACCGACTTGGTGCTTTCATTGAGAGTTCCACTATGTCGTCAATAGAAGGATCGATGGCTCCGCTTGTCATCAGCGACGATGCTGTTTCCGGGGAGACCTCTCTCCCTAGTCAACTTTTTGTGTTTGGCGGCTTTGCTCTGCATGCTAATTCAACTGGTCACCTCGAGCAGATCTATAGCTACGTCCCTGTTTACCAGATCAGATTCGGAAGCCTGAATTATATCGTTGATATCCGAGGAGACTTGAACTTCGAAGGGTTCTCGGCCTCGGCCGCCGCTCCTCATCTACATGAAGGAATCCACCACCAGGATCCATTCAAGGATGAACTCTTGTTCTTGCCCTAGCCTTAGATCTAGAGCGGACCACTCTGTCTGAAGACGGGATGCTAAGCCCCACCGGACTCTCTCATGTTACGAAGTTCCCAACTTGAAACCCAGAGGTGGCAATGTTGTCAATGGGCGTGGAGTCAAACAAGACTCTCTCGGTCATCGGGAAACCGGACTCATCTCTGGAGGTCAACTCCGAACCCTCGAGGTCTGCGTCCATTGAGCACAACTAGGTGGCGTTTACTAGGCCCATCTCCATAGGTCCTCAGTCGCCCGTCCAACTTTCGCTCCTAAACGAGGCTTGGGACTCAATGCGATCTCTTGCCATTACGGAAGTATCACTTCCTAACTACGCCCAGCCCAAACTAGGGGCTGAGAGCGGTGAATTTTGCGTCCCACCCACCACCCACTTGATAGCCACTTTCGAGGACCTAACTGATGATACGTCTCCAATATATCTATAATTTTTTATTGTTCCATGCTATTATATTATCCATCTTGGATATTTTATATGCATTTATATGCTATTTTATATGATTTTTGGGACGAACCTATTAACCTAGAGCCCAGTGCCAGTTTCTGTTTTTTCCTTGTTTTTGAGTTTTGAAGAAAAGGAATACCAAATGGAGTCCAATTGACGTGCCAATTTTTGATAATTTTTATGGAGCAAAAGAAGCCCCCGGAGTAAAAGAGTTGGGCCAGAAGAGTCCCGAGCCATCCACGAGGGTGGAGGGTGCGCCCTATCCCATGGGAGCGCCTCCATATCTCGTGGATGACTCAGAGACCCCCCTGACGAGAGACCGGCGCCAACATTTCCTATAAATCCCCAAACCTCCAGACAATAACCTAGATCGGGAGTTTCACCGCCGCAAGCCTCTGTAGCCACCAAAAACCAATCTGGACCCTGTGCCGGGACCCTGCCGGAGGGGGGATCCATCACCGGTGGCCATCTTCATCATCCCAGCGATCTCCATGATGAGGATGGAGTAGTTCACCCTCGGGGCTGAGGGTATGTACCAGTAGCTATGTGTTTGATCTCTCTCTCGTGTTCTTGATATGGCACGATCTTGATGTATCGTGAGCTTTCCTATTATAGTTGGATCTTATGATTCTCCCCCTCTACTCTCTTGTAATTGATTGAGTTTTCCCTTTGAAGTTATCTTATCGGATAGAGTCTTTAAGGATTTGGGAACACTTGATGTATGTCTTGCATGGGATACCCGTGGTGACAATGGGGTATTCTATTGATTCACTTGATGTGTGTTTTGGTGATCAACTTGCGGGTTCCATGACCTTGGGAAACTATGCATAGGGGTTGGCACACGTTTTTGTTTTGACTCTCCGGTAGAAACTTTGGGGCACACTTTGAAGTTCTTTGTGTTGGTTGAATAGATGAATCTGAGATTGTGTGATGCATATCGTATAATCATACCCGCGGATACTTGAGGTGACATTGGAGTATCTAGGTGACATTAAGGTTTTGGTTGGTTTGTGTCTTAAGGTGTTATTTTACTACGAACTCTAGGGTTGTTTGTGACACTTATAGGAATATCCCAATGGATTGATCGAAAAGAATAACTTTGAGGTGGTTTAGTACCCTACAATAATCTCTTCGTTTGTTCTCCACTATTAGTGACTTTGGAGTGACTCTTTGTTGCATGTTGAGGGATAGTTATATGATCTAATTATGTTATCCTTGTTGAGAGAACTTGCACTAGTGAAAGTATGAACCTAGGCCTAGTTTCAACACATTGCAATACCGTTTTCGCTCACTTTTATCATTAGTTACCTTGCTGTTTTTATAATTTCAGATTATAAAAACCTATATCTACCATCCATATTGCACTTGTATCACCATCTCTTCGCCGAACTAGTGCACCTATACAATTTACCATTGTATTGGGTGTGTTGGGGACACAAGAGACTCTTTGTTATTTGGTTGCAGGGTTGTTTGAGAGAGACCATCTTCATCCTATGCCTCCCACGGATTGATAAACCTTAGGTCATCCACTTGAGGGAAATTTGCTACTGTCCTACAAACCTCTGCACTTGGAGGCCCAACAACGTCTACAAGAAGAAGGTTGTGTAGTAGGCTCAAGCTCTTTTCTGGTGCCGTTGTCGGGGAGGTTAGTGCTTGAAGGTATATCTTTAGATCTTGCAATCGAATCTTTTTGTTTCTTTTTTTATCACTAGTTTAGTCTATAAAAGAAAACTACAAAAAAATGGAATTGAGGTTGCCTCATATGCTTCATCTTTCTGATATCTTTCGTGAAAATAAGGATTTCGATAATTGTGCCAAAATGTTAGAAGAAGAATGCAATAAAATGTTTGGAATGCAATCTTTGAATGATGAGCATGATTGCAATGTTGTTTAGTATGAACTCTTTGAATATCCGTAGTTCTAATGATGATTGCACTAGTAATGATAAAAATGTCTCTTATAAGCATGTCATTTTTTGTGGATTGCATTGAGCTTGCAAGAACACACCAAATAGGGAAGATAGATTTTGCAAGAGGCATAAGTATTTAGAAACTAAATGGTTGCAAAAGAGGCTAGATGCTTGTGCTGAAAATTTAAAATTTCTTTGCCAGCCTTGTGAACTTTGCGATGAACATGATCATTTAAATCTCCAATGCAAATTGTTTCATGATCGTATCATGTTAAAAAATTGTGATGACTTGATTTCCCTTGCGCATCATAATGAACTTAGTTTTCCCGTGGGTTATGAAGAAATGAAACGTGTAACTAAGGATATTCCAGATTTTTTCCTTGATAAAGTTCTTGATTTTGATCTAGAGGAAATTTATATGTATTGTGCGGTGAATTGCATTGAAAGTCCTTATATTGCCAATTACATAAAGACAAGAAAACAAATAGAAGATGAAGTGAATACTAATGAAAGGGAAGAGATTTCCCAATATCCTCCTATTCTTTCTTATGATGAATCAGGTAGCGAGGAGGAGCCTTCTATTCAACCAATCTCATTAATAAGGAGCTCCAGAAAGAGTATTAAACCCATACTTAATGTGAAGAAGAAAAAGAAAAGACGGAGAAGCAAAGGTAAAAAGGTATCCCTCCCAAATGATGTTGCTCCTATTACTCATTGTGATGATGATAATTGCTATACTATTGGTGCTATCCATACTATTAATGATGAGAGTGATTATGCTTATGATATGAAAAGGCCCAAGCTTGGGTATGCTATGTTTAATGAAGATTATATTTTTAGTCTCCCAAGTTTTGATGAGCAAATCTATTATGATGATAGCATGCCTCCTATTTATGATGATTATATTGATGAAAGTGGGTTTGTAAGAGTGTCAACTTTAGGAAGTAATGATCCCACTATTTTGGAGGATGTTGAATCTTATTGTGATAATTATAAAATTTGATTTGGATAGGTCATGACTTTATTTAGTAATGATTCCACTATCTTGGAAGAGGTTTCAATTGATTATGATGAGAACGAAGTTGCTACTTATGATGATTATTGTGATGATACTTATGTTATAAAAAGTAGTGATGATTATATTTACAAAACTTGTCATGATTATGATTACCCTTTTTCTGAACATTACTCTTTCAATGTGGAAACAATTTATAGTATTCGAGTTTCTTATGATACTCCCACTATTTTGAATGAGAAGAATTTTGCTTATGTGGAGAGTAGTAAATTTTCTATGCTTGTAGATCATGAAAAGAATGCTTTATGTGATGGTTATTTTGTTGAATTTATTCATGATGCTACTGAAATTTATTATGAAGGATGAACATATGCTTGTAGGAATTGCAATAATATCAAGTTTCCTCTCTATGTGTTGAAAATCTTGAAGCTATGCTTGTTTTGCTTTCCTATACTAGTTGATTCTTGTTCCCATAAGTTGTTTTCTCACAAAATCCCTATTCATACGAAGTGGGTTAGGCTTAAATGTGCTTGTTATATTCTTCATGATGCTCTCTTTATATTTCAAATCTTATCTTTTATGTGAGCATCATTGAAATCATCATGCCTAGCTAGAAAGGCATTAAAGAAAAGCGCTTGTTGGGAGACAACCCAATATGTACCCCTACTGTTTTTTTGTGTCCACATGATTAATCTACTGTATTAATCATGTTTTATAGCTTTGGGAAGACTTGGGTGAAAGTTAATGTGATCTTGCTGTAAAAACAGAAACTTTGCGCTCACGAGATTAGCTGTCATTTTTTATAGAAGAGTCCTTTTAAGTTGACTCTTTTTGAAGAAGATTAATAGACAAATTCCTCACGTGGAACAACTTATTTCAGAATTTTTCGAGTTACAGAAGTATTCGTGAGTTACATATTACTACAGACTGTTCTGTTTTTGACAGATTCTGTTTTCTATGTGTTGTTTGCTTATTTTGATGAATCTATGAGTAGTATCGGAGGGTATGAACCATAGAGAAGTTGGAATACAGTAGATAATAAACCAATATAAATAAATAATGAGTTCACAACAGTAGAAAAAGTGTTGATTTTATTTACTTATACTAACGGAGCTTACGAGTTTTCTGTTGAGTTTTGTGTTGTGAAGTTTTCATGTTTTGGGTAAAGATTCGATGGACTATGGAATAAGGAGTGGCAAGAGCCTAAGATTGGGTATTACCAAGTAACCCCAAGGTAATATTCAAGGACAACCAAGAGCCTAAGCTTGGGGATTCCCCGGAAGGCATCCCCTCTTTCGTCTTCGTTCATCGGTAACCTTACTTGGAGCTATATTTTTATTCACCACATGATATGTGTTTTTCTTGGAGCGTCATTTTATTTTTATTTTGTTTTTCTTGATGTTTGAATAATATCCCAAGATCTGAAATTCTTAAATGTTAGAGAGTCTTCACATAGTTACATAATTATTCAACTACTCATTGATCTTCACTTATATCTTTCGGAGTAGTTTGTCGTTTGCTCTAGTGCTTCACTTATATATTTTTAGAGCACGGCGGTGGTTTTATTTTGAAGAAATAGATGAACTCTAATGCATCACTTATACTATTTTGAGAGTATTTTATAACATCATGGTAATTTGCTTAGGTTATGAATTTAGTCCTAATATGATAGACATCCAAGAGGGATATAATAAAAACTTTCATATAAAGTGCATTGATTACTATGAGAAGTTTGATTCTTTATGATTGTTTTGAGATATGAAGATGGTGACATTAGAGTCATGCTAGTGGAGTAATTGTGAATTTGAGAGATACTTGTGCTAAAGTTTGCGATTCCCGTAGCATGCACGTATGGTGAACCGTTATGTGATGAAGTTGGAGCATGATTTACTTATTGATTGTCTTCCTTATGAGTGGTGGTCGGGGACGAGTGATGGTCTTTTCCTACCAATCTATACCCCTAGGAGCATGCGCATAGTACTTCGTTTCGATAACTAATAGATTTTGCAATAAGTATATGAGTTCTTTATGACTAATGTTGAGTTCATGGATTATACGCACTCTCACCCTTCCACCATTGCTAGCCTCTCTAGTACCGCGCAACTTTCGCCGATACCATACACCCACCATATACCTTCCTCAAAACAGAAACCATACCTACCTATTATGGCATTTCCATAGCCATTCCGAGGTATATTGCCATGCAACTTTCCATCGTTCCGTTTATTATAACACGCACCATCATTGTCATATTGCTTTGCATGATCATGTAGTTGACATCGTATTTGTGGCAAAGCCACCGTTCATATTTTTTCATACATGTCACTCTTGAATCATTGCACATCCTGGTATACCTCCGGAGGCATTCACATAGGGTCATATTTTTGTTCTAAGTATTGAGTTGTAATTCTTGAGTTCTAAGTAAATAAAAGTGTGATGATCTTCATTATTAGAGCATTGTCCCAGTGAGGAAAGGATGATGGAGACTATGATTCCCCACAAGTCAGGATGAGACTCCGGACAGAAAATAAAAAAATAAAAAATAGGCCATAAAAAATGAGAAAGGCCCAAATAAAAAAATGAGAGAAAAAAGGAGAAGGGGCAATGCTACTATCCTTTTACCACACTTGTGCTTCAAAGTAGCACCATGATCTTCATGATAGAGAGTCTCCTATGTTGTCACTTTCATATACTAGTGGGAATTTTTCATTATATAACTTGGATTGTATCTTCCAATGACGGGCTTCCTCACAGTGCCCTAGGTCTTCATGAGCAAGCGAGTTGGATGCACACCCACTTAGTTTCTTTTTGAGCTTTCATACACTTATAGCTCTAGTGCATCCGTTGCATAGAAATCCCTACTCACTCACATTGATATCTATTGATGGGCAACTTCATAGCCCGTTGATACGCCTAGTTGATGTGAGACTATCGTCTTCCTCTTTTTGTCTTCTCCATAACCACCATTCTATTCCACCTATAGTGCTATGTACATGGCTCACCCTCATGTATTGCATGACGATTGAAAAAGTTTGAGAACATCAAAAGTATGAAACAATTGCTTGGCTTGTCATCGGGGTTGTGCATGATTTAAATATTTTGTGTGATGAAGATAGCGCATAGCCAGACTATACAATTTTGTAGGGATAATTTGCTTTGGCCATGTTATCTTGAGAAGACAAGATTGCTTTGTTTGTATGCTTGAAGTATTATTGTTTTCATGTCAATATTAAACTTTTGTTTTGAATCTTATGGATCTGAATATTCTTGCCACAATAAAGAAGATTACATTGATAAATATGTTAGGTAGCATTCCACATAAAAAATTCTTTTTTATCATTTACCTACTCGAGGACGTGCAGGAATTAAGCTTGGGGATGCTTGATACGTCTCCAATGTATCTATAATATTAGATTGCTCCATGCTATTATATTATCCATCTTGGATGTTTTATATGCATTTATATGCTATTTTATATGTTTTTTGGGACTAACCTATTAATCTAGAGCCCAGTGCCAGTTTCTGTTTTTTTCCTTGTTTTTGAGTTTTACAGAAAAAGGAATACCTAACGGAGTCCAATTGATGTGCCAATTTTGGATGATTTTTTATGGACCAAAAGAAGCCCCCGGAGTAAACGAGTTTGGCCAGAAGAGTCCCGAGCCATCCACGAGGGTGGAGGGTGCGCCCTACCCCCTGGGAGCGCCTCCATATGTCGTGGATGACTCGGATACCCCCCTGATGAGAGACCGATGCCAACCTCTCCAATAAATCCCCAAACCTCCAGAAAATAACCTAGATCGGGAGTTTCACCGCCGCAAGCCTCTGTAGCCACCAAAAACCAATCCAGACCCTGTGCCGGCACCCTGCCAGAGGGGGGTCCATCACCGGTGGCCATCTTCATCATCCCGGCGCTCTCCATGATGAGGAGTGATCAGTTCACCCTCGGGGCTGTGGGTATGTACCAGTAGCTATGTGTTTGATCTCTCTCTCTCGTGTTCTTGATATGGCACGATCATGATGTATCGCGAGCTTTGCTATTATAGTTGGATCTTATGATGTTTCTCCCCCTCTACTCTCTTGTAATGGATTGAGTTTTCCCTTTGAAGTTATCTTATCGGATTGAGTCTTTAAGAATTTGAGAACACTTGATGTATGTCTTGCGTGGGATACCCGTGGTGACAATGGGGCATTCTATAGATTCACTTGATTATGTTTTGGTGATCAACTTGCGAGTTCCGTGACCTTGGGAATCTATGCATAGGGGTTGGCACACGTTTTCGTCTTGACGACTCTCCGGTAGAAACTTTGGGGCACTCTTTGAAGTTATTTGTGTTGGTTGAATAGATGAATCTGAGATTGTGTGATGCATATCGTATAATCATACCCGCGGATACTTGAGGTGACGTTGGAGTATCTAGGTGACATTAGGGTTTTAGTTGATTTGTGTCTGAAGGTGTTATTTTACTATGAACTCTAGGGCTGTTTGTGGCACTTATGAGAGTAGCCCAATGGATTGATCGGAAAGAATAACTTTGAGGTGGTTTCGTACCCTACAATAATCTCTTCGTTTGTTCTCTTCTATTAGTGACTTTGGAGTGACTGTTTGTTGCATGTTGAGGGATAGTTATATGATCTAATTATGTTATCCTTGTTGAGAGAACTTGCAGTAGTGAAAGTACGAACCCTAGGGCTTGTTTCAACGCATTGCAGTACCGTTTCCGCTCACTTTTATCATTAGTTACCTTGTTGTTTCTATATTTCCAGATTATAAAAACCTATATCTACGATCCATATTGCACTTGTATCACCGTCTCTTCACCGAACAAGTGCACCTATACAATTTACCATTGTATTGGGTGTGTTGGGGACACAAGAGACTCTTTGTTATTTGGTTGCAGGGTTGTTTGAGAGGGACCATCTTCATCCTACGCATCCCACGGATTGATAAACCTTAGGTCATCCACTTGAGGGAAATTTGCTACTGTCCTACAAACCACTGCACTTGGAGGCCCAACAATGTCTACAAGAAGAAGGTTGTGTAGTAGACACCAACCGACATGCTGGACTACGCCTCCGAAGACATCGATGGCATGGACGACAATGCCGGAGCCGAATCAGGCCAAAACCCACCCATTACTGGGCGTTGGACGGCCACTTCTACTTACGACGTGTACATGGTGGATACGCCCGAAAAGAAGGACGACGATGGCACTCAAGATCTGATTAAGGACAAGCCCGTCGATGCACCACCTAAGCGCCGACATCAGCAGCGCCGCTCACGATATCGTCGAGAAAAGGATTGTCAGAACCCCGATCCTAAGTCACACTGATCTAGCATGTAACACATCATATCACTTTGCGGCCTCACGCACGGTATTCCCACGGGTGCCACCTTACCTGGCCCGGGACCGTTTGCGCCTTTTGGATCACGAATATGATAGTGTCACTAGCATCCATATGACAGAGAACCCGGGCCGACATGACTAGTTGTGAATCCAAAGTGGCACTAACTTACAGAGACAGGCATACATGACCCAGCAACGAACATGCCGGTTATCAACGTATGAACCCAAGTCGGAGCAAGCTACAAGGACTTAAAGTAACAATGCGTGACATTTCCCCGAAGGGACAGACACAGGAACGAAGAAGGACACATGCCAGCCAGCCTAAGTATTCGGGTGCAGTAGCAAGCTACCATGGCTCAGTGGAAGCACTAGGAGACATTTCCCAGTAAGAGAGGCTACCAAGGATAAACAACTAGGTTGTCGGATCCCACACATACCAAGCATTTCAATAACATACACACAATATGCTCGATATGTGCAAATACAACATGGCATCACAACAAAACTCTATGACTCAAAGTATTTATTCATTAGGCTCCGAGGAGCCAGATATTACTAACATGGGTCTGATGACCCAGCATTCAAGTCATACAAGCAATAAGCACATGCGGAAGCTTAACTTGTCTGAGTACAGACAACTACAAATGAAAAAGGCTGAGAAGCCTGACTATCTACAAGACCCTCCCAAGGGTACAAGATCATAGCTGAGGTAACAAGCTAAACATCAGAGTCCATGCGGAACTACTAGTGAGACAGAAGTCTCTCTGCAAAAACATAAATTAAGCAAACGTGAGTACAAATGTACCCAGCAAGACTTACATCAGAACTAGCTACATATGCATCAGTATCAACAAAGGGGTGGTGGAGTTTAACTACAGCAAGCCAGCTTTGACTCGGTGGCTATCCTGAACTACGACTGCAAGTAACTCTTTTTGGGTGGCGCACACGAGTCCACATATTCACCAATCAATACACCACTATGGATCCGCTCCCGTCTCCCTACGAGAAGGCCATCCATAGCACTCACGCTTATCTTGCACATTTTACAGTACCCACTTTCAATTGTCTATGAACTGTATAGGCAACCCAGAGGTCCTTTACTATGGACGCGGCTATTCGAATAGATCATGTTAACCCTGCAGGGGTGTACTTCTTCACACATGCTCTCACCACTTATCGTCGTTTACACGACATGTACTCGGCAACCTTCAAGCGGAAGCCCAGCGAGGTTGTCGGCCACGACCTGACTAACCACACAAGTCTCTAATCCAGGTTTATCGCCTATTCGGGTTCCATCCGCAAGGAGATCCGGTCGGGATTTCACTCACAGCCCCAAACGATGAGAGCAGGGTTCCCGAGGCACCAAACGGGCGTCCCGGTACACCGTGCCTCGTGTCTCTACCGCATCATAGCCCACCCCTAGGGTTAGCGCTATGCATGGCCCCCAACACATATCCTAAAAACACCAGAAACTAGTTGCAGCTCCTGGACAGAGATCAAGGCGATTAATAAGTCGAGAGGGGCACTTAAGCATACCAATGAGTGGTAGTAACTGTCTTCGATCACAAACACAGATCTCAGTTCTTGAGGACGGCTACAATGAGACAACCCACCATGTACTCCTACATGGCCTTGATACGTCTCCAACGTATCTATAATTTTTGATTGTTCCATGCTATTATATTATCTGTTTTGGATGTTTAATGGTCTTTATTATGCACTTTTATATTATTTTTGGGACTAACCTATTAACCGGAGGCCTAGTGCAAATTGTTGTTTTTTGCCCATTTCAGTGTTTCGTAGAAAAGGAATATCAAACGGAGTCCAAATGGAATCAAACCTTCGGGAGAATTGTTTTTCGAACAAACGCAATCCAGGAGACTTGGAGTGGACGTCAAGGAAGCAACGAGGCGGACACAAGGTAGGAGGGCGCGCCCCCACCCTCGTGGCTCCACCGACCTACTTCTTTTGCCTATATATACTCATATACCCCGAAAACATCCAGGAGCACCACGAAACCCTATTTGCACCGCCGCAAACTTCTGTACCCATGAGATCCCATCTTGAGGCCTTTTCTGGCACTCCGCCGGAGGGGGAATCGATCACGGAGGGCTTTTACATCAACATCATAGCCTCTCCGATGATGTGTGAGTAGTTTACCACAGACCTTTGGGTCCATAGTTATTAGCTAGATGGCTTCTTCTCTATCTTTGATTCTCAATACAAAGTTCTCCTCGATCTTCTAGGAGATCTATTCGATGTAATACTTTCTGCGGTGTGTTTGTCGAGATCCGATGAATTGTTGGTTTATGATCAAGATTATCTATGAACAATATTTGATTCTTCTCTGAATTCTTATATGTATGATTTGATATCTTTTCAAGTCTCTTCGAATTATCAGTTTGATTTGGCCTACTTGATTGATCTTTCCTGCAATAGGAGAAGTGCTTAGCTTTGGGTTCAATCTTGCGGTGTCCTTTCGCAGTGACAGCAGGGGCAGCAAGGCACATATTATATTGTTGCCATCGAGGATAAAAAGATGGGGTTTATATCATATTGCTTGAGTTTATCCCTCTACATCATGTCATCTTGCTTAATGCGTTACTCTGTTCTTATGAACTTAATACTCTAGATGCATGCTGGATAGTGGTCAATGTGTGGAGTAATAGTAGTAGATGATCATGCCTAGATATTCTCATAACTATGCGCTTTTCTATCAATTGCTCGACAGTAATTTGTTCACCCACCGTAAGATATGCTATCTTGAGAGAAGCCACTAGTGAAACCTATGGCCCCCGGGTCTCTTTTCCATTGTATTATATCTCTTTTATTTACATTGCATCTCGTTTACTATTTTGCAATCTTTACTTTTCAATCTATACAACAAAAATACCAAAAATATTTATCTTATTATCTCTATCAGATCTCACTTTTCAAGTGGCAGTGAAGGGATTGACAACCCCTTTATCGCGTTGGTTGCCAGGTTCTTATTTGTTTGTACAGGTACAAGGCGACTTGCGTGTAACCTCCTGCTGGATTGATACCTTGGTTCTCAAAAACTGAGGGAAACACTTACGCTACTTTGCTGCATCACCCTTTCCTCTTCAAGGGAAAACCAATGCATGCTCAAGAGGTAGCAAGAAGGATTTCTGGCGTCGTTGCCGAGGAGTCTTACACCAAGTCAAGTCAAGATTTGATCTCTCGACAACTCGCCGATTTCTGGCATCGTTGCCGGAAAGATCTACGCACAAGTCAAGACATACCAAGTACCCATCACAAACTCTTATCCCTCGAATTACATTATTTGCCATTTGCCTCTCGTTTTTCTCTCCCCCACTTCACCCTTGCCGTTTTATTTGCCCTTTTTCCGTTCGTCTCTTTTTTCTTGCTTCTTGTGTGCTTGTATGTTGGATTGTTTGTCGCTATGGCTCAAGACAATACTAAATTGTGTGATTTTTCCAATACCAACAACAATGATTTTATTAGCACTCCAATTGCTCCTATTACCGATGCTTAATCTTGCGAAATTAATGCTCCTTTATTGAATCTTGTCATGAAAGATCAATTCTCTGGCCTTCTTAGTGAAGATGCCGCTACACATCTAAACAACTTTGTTGACTTGTGCGATATGCAAAAGAAGAGAGATGTGGATAATGATATTGTTAAATTGAACTTATTTCCGTTTTCGCTTAGAGATCGTGCTAAAACTTGGTTCTCTTCTTTGCCTAAAAATAGTATTGATTCATGGAATAAGTGCAAAGATGCTTTTATCTCTAAGTATGTTCCTCCCGCTAAGATCATCTCTCTTAGAAACGATATTATGAATTTGAAGCAACTTGATCATGAGCATGTTGCACAAGCATGGGAGAGGATGAAACTAATGATACGTAATTGCCCTACACATGGTTTGAATTTATGGATTATTATACAAAAAATTTATGCCGGATTGAATTTTGCTTCTCGAAATCTTTTAGATTCGGCCACAGGAGGCACTTTTATGGAAATCACTTTAGGAGAAGCTACTAAACTCCTAGATAGTATTATGGTTAATTATTCTCAATGGCACTATCGGTGTCAAAGCCGGCGGATCTCGGGTAGGGGGTCCCGAACTGTGCGTCTAAGGCTAATGGTAACAGGAGGCGGGGGACACAATGTTTACCCAGGTTCAGGCCCTCTCTATGGAGGTAATACTAGAGAAAGGAATCTACACATCCGCATCGCCAAGCTTGCCTTTCACGCAAAGGAGAGTCCCATCTGGACACGGGAAGAAGTCTTTTGTCTTGTATCTTCATAGCCCAACAGTCCGGCCCAAGTACATAGTCCGGCTGTCCGAAGACCCCTTAATCCAGGACTCCCTCAGTAGCCCCCGAACCAGGCTTCAATGACGATGGGTCCGGCGCGTAGATTATCTTCGGCATTGCAAGGCGGGTTCCTTCTCCGCATACTTCAAAGTACCTGACTTAAAGAGCAGTATCCGGCTTTCCATTTAATGTCGCGCTCATTGTCTTCTGCACCTTCATGATTTTAGCTTCCACGTGTCGAGCGAATGCGAGAGGTCGGGGCATTTTTGCACTTACCACCCTGACCATGTGAGAAAATTGTCTATTTAAAGAGACGGGGATCTTCAGATCTAATCCATACCATCTCCCCCAAACGAGGAATCCTTGGAGCTTGCCTGCAGAAATCACCCCCAACATGGCTAGCGCTCCCAGCTCTTCCTCCCGCCCCCACGGCCCCAAAAACTGTTGGGAATCGTAGCATAATTTTAAAATTTTCCTACGCTCACCAAGATGCATCTATGGAGTATACTAGCAACGAGGGGAAAGGAGTGCATCTACATACCCTTGTAGATCGCGAGCGGAAGCGTTCCAATGAACGTGGATGACGGAGTCGTACTCGCCGTGATCCAAATCACCGATGACCGAGTGCCGAACGGATGGCACCTCCACGTTCAACACATGTACGGTGCAGCGACGTCTCCTCCTTCTTGATCCAGCAAGCGGGAAGGAGAGGTTGATGGAGATCCAGCAGCACGACGGCGTGGTGGTGGATGCAGCGGGATGTCGGCAGGGCTTCGCCGAGCTTATACGAGAGAGAGAGGTGTTGCAGGGGAGGAGGGAGGCGCCCAAGGCTGTTCTCCTACTGCCCTCCCCCCCCCTTTATATAGGCCCCCTGGGAGGGGGGGCGCCGGCCAGGGATCCCATCTAGGGTGGGGGCGGCGGCCAAGGGGGGTGCCTTGCCCCCCAAGGCAAGTGGGAAGCCCCCCACCCTACGGTTCCCAACCCTAGGCGCATGGGGGGAGGCCCATGGGGGGGCGCCCAGCCCACTAGGGGCTGGTTCCCTTCCCACTTCAGCCAACGGGGCCCTCCGGGATGGGTGGCCCCACCCGGTGGACCCCCGGGACCCTTCCGGTGGTCCCGGTACAATACCGGTAACCCCCGAAACTTTCCCGGTGGCCGAAACTTGACTTCCTATATATAATTCTTCACCTCCGGACCATTCTGGAACTCCTCGTGACGTCCGGGATCTCATCCGGGACTCCGAACAACTTTCGGGTTTCCGCATACACATATCTCTACAACCCTAGCATCACCGAACCTTAAGTGTGTAGACCCTACGGGTTCGGGAGACATGCAGACATGACCGAGACGCCTCTCCGGTCAATAACCAACAGCGGGATCTGGATACCCATGTTGGCTCCCACATGTTCCACGATGATCTCATCGGATGAACCACGGTGTCGAGGATTCAATCAATCCCGTATGCAATTCCCTTTGTCAATCGGTATGTTACTTGCCCGAGATTCGATCGTCGGTATCCCAATACCTTGTTCAACCCCGTTACCAGCAAGTCTCTTTACTCGTACCGTAATGCATGATCCCGTGACTAACGCCTTAGTCACATTGAGCTCATTATGATGATGCATTACTGAGTGGGCCCAGAGATACCTCTCCGTCACACGGAGTGACAAATCCCAGTCTCGATCCGTGCCAACCCAACAGACACTTTCGGAGATACCTGTAGTGCACCTTTATAGTCACCCAGTTACGTTGTGACGTTTGGCACACCCAAAGCACTCCTACGGTATCCGGGAGTTGCACGATCTCATGGTCTAAGGAAAAGATACTTGACATTGGAAAAGCTCTAGCAAACGAAACTACACGATCTTTTATGCTATGCTTAGGATTGGGAACTGTCCATCACATCATTCTCCTAATGATGTGATCCCGTTATCAATGACATCCAATGTCCATAGTCAGGAAACCACGACTATCTGTTGATCAACGAGCTAGTCAACTAGAGGCTTACTAGGGACACGTTGTGGTCTATGTATTCACACATGTATTACGATTTCCGGACAATACAATTATAGCATGAACAATAGACGATTATCATGAACAAAGAAATATAATAATAACCATTTATTATTGCCTCTAGGGCATATTTCCAACAGTCTCCCACTTGCACTAGAGTCAATAATCTAGTTACATTGTGATGAATCGAACACCCATTGCGTCCTGGTGTTGATCATGTTTTGCTCTAGGGAGAGGTTTAGTCAATGGATCTGCTACATTCAGGTCCGTATGTACTTTACAAATATCTATGTCTCCATTTTGAACACTTTCACGAATGGAGTTGAAGCGACGCTTGATATGCCTGGTCTTCCTGTGAAACCTGGGCTCCTTCGCAAAGGCAATAGCTCCAGTGTTGTCACAGAAGAGAGTCATCGGGCCCGACGCATTGGGAATCACCCCTAGGTCGGTAATGAACTCCTTCATCCAGACTGCTTCCTGTGCTGCCTCCGAGGCTTCCATGTACTCCGCTTCACATGTAGATCCCGCCACGACACTTTGCTTGCAACTGCACCAGCTTACTGCTCCTCCATTCAAAATATACACGTATCCGGTTTGTGACTTCGAGTCATCCAGATCTGTGTCGAAGCTAGCATCGACGTAACCCTTTAGGACGAGCTCTTCGTCACCTCCATAAACGAGAAACATATCCTTAGTCCTCTTCAGGTACTTCAGGATATTCTTGACCGCTGTCCAGTGTTCCATGCCGGGATTACTTTGGTACCTTCCTACCAAACTTACGGCAAGGTTTACATCAGGTCTAGTACACAGCATGGCATACATAATAGACCCTATGGCCGAGGCATAGGGGATGACACTCATCTTTTCTATATCTTCTGCCGTGGTCAGGCATTGAGCCGTGCTCAATTGCACACCTTGCAATACAGGCAAGAACCCCTTCTTGGACTGATCCATATTGAACTTCTTCAATATCTTGTCAAGGTATGTACTCTGTGAAAGACCAATGAGGCGTCTCGATCTATCTCTATAGATCTTGATGCCTAATATATAAGCATCTTCTCCAAGGTCCTTCATTGAAAAACACTTATTCAAATAGGCCTTTATACTTTCCAAGAATTCTATATCATTTCCCATCAATACTATGTCATCCACATATAATATGAGAAATGCTACAGAGCTCCCACTCACTTTCTTGTAAACACAGGCTTCTCCATAAGTCTGTGTAAACCGAAACGCTTTGATCATCTCATCAAAGCGAATGTTCCAACTCCGAGATGCTTGCACCAGCCCATGCTTCCACTAGTCCGGGGATCCTGCTGGCCATGCTTCCACTAGTCAGATTCCGGACCCTGTCTCAAGGACTGAGGCTAACGCGGAAGTGACACCGGATTGTCCTTCTGCGGAGGATTCGGATAAGGTATCTGTCACAAATTCGGAAGTGGAAAGTGCCATGAATCATCAGCGCCGGCGGACCGCTCTTCGCGGCCCCGGGTTTTCAGAAGAGGCTTTCAATGCCTTCAACTCGGGTGATGCGTACATCCGAGCTGCTCGAGATGGGCTTGCCAGAGCCACTGGCCAATATTTTAAGGATATGCGGGTAAGTTCATACTTGCACAATTCTAATAATTATATACCAGTAGCCCCCGAGACTTGAAGCAGTTTAAGCAACTGATTTGAGGATCGTTGTATACCCAGGTGCTCAAAGAGAAGAACAGCATGTTGGCTCAAGAGCTGGAGAAGTGTCAGACCCAGCTAGCCACTTCTACCGCCGAACTGGAGAAATCCAAGAAGGCAGAGTCTGGTAATGATACTTTCCATCGAGAAAACATAATCATATACCCAGATTATTAATGCGGGTGCGTTTCTTATGGCGGAGCCGTCAGATCATCCGGGAGAGGTACCGGAAGCCGCACCGGCGGGAGGTCCCGGGGCTCCAAGGCAACTGGCTGCGGGCGAGCGCATACTGACGCGGGTTCGGGAGGAGAAAAATAAACTCCAAGATTCCCTCACCATGCTGGGCGAAGAGCTAAAGGATGTGCGGGCCCAGCTGGCTGGCTTCGTGAAGGAGAATAAGAAGCTGCGAGGCGGCATATTTAGTATGTGTTTAAACTTACCCCTGCGTAATTCGGCTAGGGAAGAAACTGACAGAATTATGTCTGTAGGTATATTGACGGGCCGTCCCGAAGAGGAGGTGTCCGGATCATCGAGCGATCTGCTACAAGAGTTGTCTCAAATGCATGAGCGAGCTCGGCAAGCGATGAAAAGCATTGCCAAGGCCTTATGGCCATCTGACTCTCCTCCAGGAAGTATGGAGGGGCTTGTACAGCTATTCAAGGGAGCGCTGTGGCGCTTTCAATTATGGAAGATATCGGCCTGCCGGGAAGGTGCGCGAGAGGCCTGGGCGATGGTGAAAACTCGGTATACCAAGGTCGACCCGAATCACATGGCCCGGGTCGGACCTGTAGGGTCAAATGGAAAAGAAATTCATGTTAGTTTGGTATATGACCAGGTACAAGTAGCCGCCAAGTATTCCCAACATGATTGTAGGCTAGATAGCCTGTTGAATGGCATAGAGGAAGAAGTTTTTGAGTCCAAGTGACTATGTACTTCAATTGACAAATTTGTCCCTAGCTGGATTGTAAAACGATTGTCATGGCAGACCTTTTGGCTTCGACCTCTGGACCCAAAGGTGCGGAGTGTTTCCGAATACCCGCTCGGTAAGATATACCGGGGTATGCGTGGAAACTAGGTGTAGGGGTCATAGTTGCTTGAACCGACAAGTATCCGGCTAGCTATGTTATATTACATTTTTGATCGTAAGAAACATCTTCCAGAGAGAATAGTCCCGTTAATGGTTCCTTTCCCTAGATCAGCGTGCGTTAATCGTGCATGTCCGAACTGTGTTTGGAAAAACCACAGCATACATAACATCTGGGGGTTCATAATATGACAAGTAAAAAACATCTTTAGTCCGCCGACCGAATATTCCCTTAAGAACGCTAGCTTTCGGCTTCACCCAGTCTGAGGTACACATCCGGATGAGCCGGCAGTAACAATCGCAGAGGTGCTCCTTTATGCCCTAGCCGAACTAACGGGAACGTAGGGCATAAGCACAGGAGCCAGGCAACCCAGCTTGGCCAAAACTTAAGTCATATCGATGCATATAATGGCGAAGAAAAGGTACATGCACGTAAAAGACACATATGTGGTGAGCTTGATGCTCTGAAAATAATAATAATAATAATAATAATAATAATAAGCTTCTGTACGAGAAGCCCCAGGTATAATTGACGTACATATTTTAGAATGTGTGCGTCGAAGGTGCACAGTTTAGCCGCACAAAAGCTTTAAGGCTTAAAAAGAAAGAAAAATGTGAAAAGAGAGGAAAATAAATACTGGAAACAAAAAATGGGTAAAGGAGACAAACAAAGAGTCCCGCGCTAGGCATAGAATCTTTGGAGTCTGGCCGCGCTCCACGGGTTCGGCTCTGGGCGATTGGCTGACGCATCACACAGGCGGTATGATCCTTCGGTGAGGACTTCGTCAATGATGAAGGGACCCTCCCACTTGGGCTTGAGTTTGTCCTTTTTCTTCTCCGGCAAGCGTAGAACAAGTTCACCAACATTATAAGTCTTGGCCCGTACTTCTCTGCTTTGATACATGCGAGCCTATTGTTGATAAAGTGTGAAACGGGCTTTTGCGACGTCGCGCTCCTCCCCCAGGGCATCTAGGTTGTCCTACTGATCCAACTCTGCTTCTCTCTCTTCATACATGCGCACTCGAGGTGAGTCGTGAATAATGTCGCAGGGTAACACAGCCTCTGCATCGTACACCATGAAGAAAGGTGTATATCCGGTAGAACGATTGGCGTGGTCCGCAGCCCCCAGAGTACGGAGTTGAGCTCCTCCACCCAGTGCTTATCTGATTCTTTCAAAGACCGCACTAATCTGGGTTTGATGCCGCTCATAATAAGACCATTGGCTTGTTCGACTTGACCGTTGGTTTGTGGGTGATAGACGGAGGCGTAGTTGAGCTTGATGCCCAGATTAGCACACCAGGCTTTCACCTCATCAGCTGTGAAATTGGAGCCGTTGTCGGTGATGATGTTGTGTGGAACACCATAACGGTGCACAACACCGGATATAAAGTCTATTACTGGCCCAGCTTCGGTCGTTTTAACTGGTTTGGCCTCTATCCACTTAGTGAATTTATCCATCATGATTGTAACATCCCAAAATTCTAAATTTTGGAATGTTATAATAAATAGATAGATTTGATTGTTCTGTGATTGATTGACTGAAAGTGAGTGAAATTCGAAACTTTTTTGAAGGTTAAAGGAGAGGGAATAAAATGACTTTCCCAAACTTTCATTTTGCATAAATGATCTCCATGAATTCAAATTCTTTTCAAACACAAAACTCTAGAGAGAAGATGACATGACTTCTTCCATTTAATTAAATGAAAAGGGTTTTTGAAAAGATTTGAATTTTATTTGGAAATATTTTCAAATTCAGAAAACTTCAAGCGACTCAATGATTTTTATGAGAGAAGATAAAATGACTTCTTCAAAACATATGAAATATGAGTTGGGAGTTTAAAAGGATCAAATTTAAAGTCCTTTTGGAAATTATTTTCAATTTGGAGTTATTTGGATTTTATTCAAATTATTTTTCTCCAAAAATAAAATATATGTAAATTAGGGTAAAATAATTCCCTACAATATAAAATTGGAGAGGAATTAATTTGAAATTATTTTGGTATTTTTAAAATGATTTTTAGTGGATTTTAGTAGAGCTGTAGCACTCTTTGCTTTATTTAAATTTTTGAGGATTCTAGTTGATGCTAGAAAAATGTGCATGTCGTAGAAAATCTTTTTCTGAAAATTTTGATATATAATATGCCTATGTAAAAAATATATTATTTTCTTATTCTGTTTATCTTCTCCGTTTTTATCTAAAATAAACGGACATGCGACCCATCCTTAACTGTCGCCCACGTGCGCAGCATAGTGGCAGCGGGCACCCCATCTTTTCTTTTTCTTTTTCCTACATGGGCCAGGCCCAGCCAGCCATAATCCTTCCCGTTTTTTTTCTTTTGTTCTTTAGCCGAAAAAGAAACTGCAGCGCATAGTGTACGCGCGCGGCTGGCCCGTGTTGCGTTTTAGCCCTGCGGTTCCTCTTTTCTATATTTCGTCTACGTTTAGTCCCACATTGCTTAACCTTTGGCCCCTAAGCCTCTTTTTCACCTATAAATTTAGACCCGCAGAGCCTCCAAAAATCATCCACCGCGGGTTAAATCAATATTTTGATTTAACTAGCTGAAAAATATATTTCTCCTCTCTGGCGGAACTTCTGGAAGTTGTCTTCTCTCTCTGAGGTTGTCTATTCTCTACCTTATAAAGGTATTTTTTTCTAAACATACTCCCGTAGGTTATTATTTCTAGACTAGTATGGTAGAATAATTAGATTTATAAATTAGTCCTTGTATTTATATTTTTAGGACTAGAATTCTTTTAGCCATGGCCCTTTTTCTTCCGTAAAATTGCTTGGCCCTATTTTTTCAAATAGCCATAACTTTTCACTCGTTCAAATTAGATGAAACCAACGCCTACATTTTCATTTGATTCCACCTATCCAGTGAACCTATCCCACAACTTTTTGAAAATTTTAAATTTTGAAATTTTTTCAGATTCATACTCAAATTTCTTTTGATCATATCTTTTTTATCCGTACCTCTGTTTTCGATGAAACCAACGCCTAAATCTTCATAACGATCCCCTCTATCTAGATAAACAACTCGAACATATTTTTTAAAAGTTTAAAATTTGATTTCCAAACAGATTTGATTTCAAACTTCTTTTGATCGTAACTCGAGTTTTATAACTCCGTTTGAGTTGATTCTTTTTGCAAATTAAAGCTCTTGACCTAAACTTTCTGATAAGGCCAGATTCACTTAATTTTTGTACTGTTAGAAATTGTTTTATGTTGCGAGAGTTATTTTCCTATTTTCGAAGTTTTCCGAGATCTTTTCTTCGATTTCTTTTGAGTGAATGCTTATGTGTGGTTAGTATTGTTTGCTTACGATAGATTGACCGGGGTGTGATGAATAGAACTCTCAGGAGTATTGAGTGTGAATCATCTTCATCAACAGTACAGGCAAGTTCACACTTTGATCATATCCCTTTCATACCCAGTTTTTATGCATTAGTTTTACCGTCAAACACTGCATGGTTAGGAATTGATAACATGTGTGTATTGGGAAGTAGTTGATGAGGTAGGAACCTATTTGTCCTGCATTCAAACCTTGGGAGTTACTTCTACGTTATGCTTATACTGCTATGCTATGCTCGTAGACGTGGGTGGGTTTGAGTGATTCATGACAGATTTGAGATTTATTATTAATGGTTAACTTAAGGTGGCTACTTTAATACACATCTGGGCACCTTGGAGTACCCAGTGGTTTGCCCGGGCACCTGGAGAACCCAGTGCTTGCCCAAGGGAATCCCGGAGGACCCGTGTGATTACCCTATGGAATGCCACCCAGGCTCAAAGGGATCATAAGATTATTCATGCTAGAAACTTCCGTGTGCAGCCACAAGCCATTATGGGCTCTGGCATAGTTGAGTAAGTTGTGTTAGCTCTTGAAGAGGTGGACTGGAAGATGTAGGGGGATTGTAGGTGTAACGGTCTGCCCGGAGTAGAGAGTAAATGGTTCTGAAAGACTGTGTCTTGATCATCCGTTTCTCAAACAGCATGCAGTGCGAGAAATACAACGGAGGAGATCGAGTCTTGTGGGGAAAAGTGAGCAAACCTCTGCAGAGTGTACAAACTAATCATGATTAGTCGTGTCCCCGGTTATGGACATTTTGAGTCTCTGGTTCTTGGATTATCATGTTGATCTCATCACTTTACATAATGAATTTTTTGGGTTGTTAACTTTTAATTGGGTTTGAGTTGGAGGAACCTTCTCAATATTTTCAACAAACTTTGTAGTTAATAAAATATATTCCTTTCCAGTAGGGAAAAACTGGCTTTTCGCAAAAACATTATAACCATAGAGCCTCCACCAGCCATATATGCATGTAGTGATAGCCATTATTCATCATTGCTCTATGGTGTGAATTTGCCAGTACATTTAATGTACTGACCCTTTGTGGCTGCAACGTCTCATGTTGCAGGATTCTTACGACGAGTAAGTGATACGTTAGGGTTACGATTTCTACACTCAACTTTGCCGTTGGTGTTGATGGGAATCCACAACCTTATTGTTACTTCCGCTATTTGGATTGAGGTAATAGTATTTACGTTATTTTATACATGTGATTTACCTCTGTTATAAATCCTCGAGTACTGTGTGTATCAGCATACTGATCCAGGGATGACACTTAAGCACAGAGACTTGACCGTCTGAGGTTGGGTCGCTACAAGAGTGGACTTCGGACAAAAATAAGTATGAGTTTTGTCTCGATATGTGGGATACCCCAAGAGCATGAAGGAAAGAAGTATCATTGGATATAAAGGAGGTATGCTGTTGGTAATAAGGAGCAATAGTAACTCCGTGATGAATCTGAGTAATCACGTCTTAGTTTGGTACCAATAGAAGGAAGAGAGACAGTACAATTGGATGGATTTGAAGTATGCTAGGAAATTGGATGTTGGAATAATGATCAGTTGCCCCGATGATGAGTTCAAGGTTTACAAGTGATGAGATGGGCCATAACCCACAGGCCCCAGGACCTGCCAAGAAGCAATTTCATTCTTGCTGAAGGAAAAACCCTGGAAGAAGTTATGCCTTTATCGACAGACGATCTTATAGGAGTAACGCAAAACCTGAGAGTTGTGAAGAAAAGATAGATGTTTGTTTGGCTTGCAGAACCAATGGATTTTTCCGAACCCAGTTCGTCGGCGAGAGAAATTCTACAATGCTTGTGAGGATGACCGAGTGTTAGAATGCGAGATTCGCTAAACCATATACAAGGTAATGATTTGGGTGCGGGATGGATTGGTCACCATACCGACTTACTCTTATTATTCGCCTTGCTATACGGGATGGTAAATCTGAGTGACATACCCATAATAGAGAGACGACGATCAAAGCCTTGTTTGAACCTTAGAATGGTACGACAATTTTTTCCCCTTGTACAGGGCAGCTGTTGCCAATCGTAGGATATACGGTGAGGTTCAACCCAGACCCATTTCCTGCAGGAGAAACCATAAATTGTTGACCACCATGAGATATCGATAGTTGTTTAGTATTGGCGCCAGACCCGTCAGCTAAGAAGACCCAGTCTCGGAATAACCTTACCAAGAAGAAAGAACAGAAGAATTGAGGAAAAGGTTATGCCGCTACCGGAAGAGCCCAGAGAAGGAATTTTTCCCGAGAACCTGAGAAGACCGACACTGTTAACAATAAGGATGGAGTATATAAGTATTGATGGGACCGTAACGCTGTTTCTAAGGGTGGTAGCACCCCAGACCCCCTAAGACGGTCGATGGATTTTGAGAAGACCCCCGAACCTAACCTATTTCTTTCTAGCCTCTGTGAATCTCAAGGACGAGATTCATTTTAAGGGTGGTAGGTTTGTAACATCCCAAAATTCTAAATTTTGGAATGTTATAATAAATAGATAGATTTGATTGGTGTGTGATTGATTGACTGAAAGTGAGTGAAATTCAAAACTTTTTTGAAGGTTAAAGGAGACGGAATAAAATGTCTTTCCCGAACTTTCAATTTTCATATATGATCTCCATGAATTCAAATTCTTTTCAAACACAAAACTCTAGAGAGAAGATGACATGACCTCTTCCATTTAATTAAATGAAAAGGGTTTTTGAAAAGATTTGAATTTTATTTTGAAATACTTTCAAATTCAGAAAACTTCAAGCGACTCAATGATTTTCATGAGAGAAGATAAAATGAATTCTTTAAAACATATGAAATATGAGCTGGGAGTTTAAAAGGATCAAATTTAAAGTCCATTTGGAAATTATTTTCAATTTGGAGTTATTTGGATTTTATTCAAATTATTTTTCTCCAAAAATAAAATATATTTAAATTAGGGTAAAATGATTCTCTACACTAGAAAATTGGAGAGGAATTAATTTGAAATTATTTTGGTATTTTAAAAATGATTTTAGTGGATTTTAGTAGAGCTGTAGCACTCTTTGCTTTATTTAAAATTTTGAGGATTTTAGTTTATGCTACAAAAATGTTCATGTTGTAGAAAATCTGTTTCTGAAAATTTTGATATATAATATGCCTATGAAAAAATATATATTATTTTCTTATTCTGTTTATCTTCTCCGTTTTTATCTAAAAAAATTGGACATGCGACCCATCACTAACTGTCGCCCACGTGCGCAGCATAGTGGCAGCGGGCGCCCCATCTTTTCTGTTTCTTTTTCCTACATGGGCCAGGCCCAGCCGGCCATAATCCTTCCCGGTATTTTTCTTTTCTTCTTTAGCCGAAAAAAAACTGCAGCGCACGGTGTACGCGTGCGGCGTCCCGTGTTGCTTTTTAGCCCTGCGGTTCCTCTTTTCTATATTTCGTCTTTGTTTTGTCCCACATTGCTTAGCCTTTGACCCCTAAGCCTCTTTTCCACTTTAGATCCGCAGAGCCTCCAAAAATCATCCACTGCGGGTTAAATCAATATTTTGGTTTGACTACCTGAAAAATATATTTCTTCTCTCGGGCGAAACTTTTGAAAGTTGTCTTCTCTTTTGGAGGTCGTCTTTTCTCTACCTTATAAAGGTATCTTTTTTTCTAAACATACTCCCGTAGCTTATTATTTCTAGACTAGTACGGTAGAATAATTAGATTTATATATTAGTCCTTGTATTTATATTTTTAGGACTAGAATTCTTGCCATGGCCCTTTTTCTTCCGTAAAATAGTTTGGCCCTGATTTTTCAAATAGACATAACTCATCCAAATTAGATGAAACCAGCGCCTACATTTTCGTTTGATTCCACCTATCCAGTGAACCTATCCCACAACTTTTTGAAATTTTCAAATTTCGAAATTTGTTCAGATGCATACTCAAATTTCTTTTGATCATATCTTTTTACCCGTACCTCTGTTTTCGATGAAACCAACGCCTAAATCTTTGTAACGATCCCCTCTATCCAGATAAACAACTCAAACATGTTTTTGGAAGTTTAAAATTTGATTTTCAAACAGATTTGATTTCAAACTTCTTTTGATCGTAACTCGAGTTTTATAACTCCGTTTGAGTTCATTCTTTTTGCAAATTAAAGTTCTTGACCTAAACTTTCTGATAAGGCCAAATTCACTTAATTTTGGTACTGTTAGAAATTGTTTTATGTTGCAAGAATTATTTGCCTGTTTTTGAAGTTTTCTAAGATCTTTTCTTCGATTTCTTTTGAGTGAATGCTTATGTGTGGTTACTATTGTTTGCTTACGATAGATTGACCGGAGTGTGACGAATAGAACTATCAGGAGCATTGAGTGCGAATCATCTTCATCAACAGTACAGGCAAGTTCACACCTAGTTTTTATGCATTAGTTTCACCCTCAAACATTGCATGGTTAGAAATTGATAACATGTGGGTAGTGGGAAGTAGTTGATGAGGTAGGAACCTATTGTCCTGCATTCAAACCTTTTGAGTTACTTCTACGTTATGCTTATACTGCTATGCTATGCTCGTAGACGTGGTTGGGTTTGAGTGATTCATGACAGAGGTGAGATTTATTATTAATGGTTAACTTAAGGTGGCTACTTTAATACACATCTAGGTGGAATGGTAGGGGCACCCTGGAGTACCTAGTGGTTTGCCCGGGCACCTGGAGAACCCAGTGCTTGCCAAAGGGAATCCCGGAGGACCCGTGTGATTACCCTATGGAATGCCACCCAGGCTCAAAAGGGTCATAAGATTATTCATGCTAGAAACTTCCGTGTGCAGCCACAAGCCATTATGGGCTCTGGCATAGTTGAGTAAGTTGTGTGAGCTCTTGAAGAGGTTGACTAGCAGATGTAGGGGGATTGTAGGTGTAACGGTCTACCCGGAGTAGAGAGTAAATGCTTCTGAAAGACTGTGTCTCGATCATCCGTTTCTCAAACATCATGCAGTGCGAGAAATACAACGGAGGAGATCGAGTCTTGTGGGGAAAAGTGCGCAAACCTCTGCAGAGTGTACAAACTAATCATAATTAGCCCTGTCCCCGGTTATGGACATTTTGATTCTCTGGTTCTTGGATTATCATGTTGATCTCATCACTTTACTTAATGAATTTGTTGGGTTGTTAACTTTTAATTGGGTTTGAGTTGGAGGAACCTTCTCAATATTTTCAACAAACTTTGTAGTTAATAAAATATATTCCTTTGCGGTAGGGAAAAACTGGCTTTTCGCAAAAACATTATATCCATAGAGCCTCCACCAGCCATATATGCATGTAGTGATAGCCATTATTCATCATTGCTCTATGGTGTGAATTCGCCAGTACATTCAGTGTACTGGCCCTTTTTGGCTATAACGTCTCATGTTGCAGGATTCTTACGACGAGTAAGTGATACGTTAGGGTTACGATTTCTACACTCAACTTTGCCGTTGGTGTTGATGGGAATCCACAACCTTATTGTTACTTCCGCTATTTGGATTGAGGTAATAGTATTTACGTTATTTTATACATGTGATTTACCTCTGTTATAAATCCTCGAGTACTGTGTGTGTCAGCATACCGATCCAGGGATGACACTTAAGCACAGAGACTTGACCGTCTGAGGTCGGGACGCTACAATTTCCAACAGATATTTTTTCTTATGGCTTCCTCCTTTAAGGGGTCCAACCATATCAAGCCCCCAGACCGCAAAAGGCCATGTGATGGGGATTGTTTGTAGAGCGGTGGGTGGCATATGGCTTTGGATGGCGAAGAGCTGGCATCCGACACAATGTTGGACAAGGTCATGTGCATCTGCTTGGGCCGTTGGCCAATAGAAACCTGTGCGGAAGGCCTTGCTTACAAGGGCCCGAGCTGCGACGTGGTGACCGCCGAGACCGGCATGAATTTCAGCCAAGAGTTGCCGCCCTTCTTCCTCGGAGATACATCTTTGGAGTACTCCGGTAGTGCTTTTCTTGTAGAGTTCTCCCTCGTGAACTTTGTAGGCTTTAGAGCGCCGCACAATGCAGCGCGCCTCATTCTGATCCTCAGGGAGTTCTCGCCTATTAAGGTAGGCCAAGAAGAGTTCACTCCATGGGGCAATGACTGCCATGATTAAATGGGCCGACGGTGTAATTTCGATGGCTGAGCCCCATGCGATGTCGGTGTGTTGGGAATCTGGGGTTGTAGTCAGGTCCAGATTATTGTTGCCGCTCTCCCCTTGCCACACCATGGATGGCTTGAAAATCCTTTCCAGAAAGATGTTAGGTGGGACGGGGTCACGCTTGGCGCCGATGCGAGCAAGGACGTCCACCGCTTGATTACTTTCTCGAGCCACATAGTGAAATTCGAGCCCCTCGAACCAAGCTGACATCTTTAGAACGGCGTTACGGTAAGCCGCCATCTTTGGATCCTTGGCATCGAAATCTCCATTTATTTGAGATATTACGAGGTTTGAATCCCCGCACACTTCCAGGCATTGTATGCCCATGGAGACGGCCATCCGAAGACCATGCAATAAGGCCTCGTATTCGGCTGCATTGTTGGAGTCCGTGAACAATATTTGGAGGATGTACTGGACTGCGTATCTAGTAGGGGATGTTAGGACAACGCCTACCCCTAGGCCTGCCAACATTTTGGAGCCGTCGAAGTGCATAACCCAGTGGGAATATGTGCCGTACTCTTTAGGGAGTTCGGCCTCTGTCCATTCAGCGACGAAGTCGGCCAATACTTGGGATTTAATGGCCTGGCGCGGTTTGTATAATATGTCGAATGGGAGGAGCTCAATGGCCCACTTGGCAATCCGGCCCGTAGCGTCGCGATTGTTTATTATGTCATTGAGTGGTACTTCGGAGGCCACCATTATTGAGCACTTGAAAGTAGTGTCGTAACTTCCGGGATGCCATGAAGACCGCATATGCTATTTTTTGGTAATGAGGGTACCGGGATTTGCATGGTGTGAGGACGGTAGATACGTAGTATATCGGCTTCTGAAGCGGGAATTTGTGTCCGTCCTCCTCTCGTTCAACCACGAGCATCGCGCTTACGACTTGGTGTGTGGCCGATATGTATAATAACATGGGTTCGCTGACATTCGGCGCGGCCAGGATTGGGTTGCTTGCTAGAAGAGCCTTTATTTCTTCCAGTCCAGTCGTTGCCGCGTCCATCCACTTGAAGTGATCGGTGCGTTGGAGAAGGCGATAGAGTGGCAACGCCTTTTCTCCTAGTCTGGAGATAAAGCGGCTTAAAGCTGCCACACAGCCGGATAGTTTTTGGACTTGTTTAAGGTCTGTTGGCGTAGCAAATTGTGACAAAGCTCGGATTTTAGCTAGGTTTGCCTCAATTCCTCTATTGGAAACGATGAAGCCCAGAAGTTTTCCATCGGGAACACCGAAAACACACTTTTCTGGATTGAGCTTGATGCCATATGTTCGGAGGTTGTCGAATGTGAGACGCAGATCCTCTATGAATGACTTGACGTGTCTAGTTTTGATGACTACGTCATCTACATATGCTTCAACTGTCTTGCCGTCCAGGCATGTTTGAATCATGCGTTTATTGGTGGCACCAGTGTTTTTTAGCCCGAAAGGCATAGTGTTGAAGCAGAAAGGCCCGTATGGGGTGATGAATGTCGTTGCGGCCTGATCGGACTCCTTCATCTTGATTTGATGGTATCCAGAGTATGCGTCGAGGAAACACAATGAGTCGTGTCCCACAGTAGCTTCAATAATCTGATCGATGCGGGGGAGGGGGAAGGGATCCTAGGGCAGGCCTTATTGAGGTCTTTGAAATCGATGCATAGGCGCCAGGATTTATCCTTCTTTGGTACCATCACCAGGTTTGATAGCCAGTCCGGGTGTTTTATCTCTTTGATGAATCTGGCCTCGAGTAACTTGGCTAGCTCCTCCCCCATGGCTTGTCGTTTGTGTTCGAAAAAGCGCCATAATGTTTGCTTGACCGGCTTATATCCCTTCAGTATGTTTAGGCTATGTTCGGCCAGCCTGCGTGGGATCCCTGGCATATCAGAAGGGTGCCAGGTAAATATGTCCCAGTTTTCGCGTAGGAACGCCCGCAGTGCGGCGTCGACCGTGGGGTCTAGCTATGCCCCGATGGATGCTGTCTTCGTGGAGTCCATTGGGTGGACTTGGAATTTGACTATTTCGTCTGCTGGTTTAAACACTACAAAAAAAGACACATCCGTGACATTATGGGCTGAACGAATTTTTTTTCTGTCATACTTATGACACTTCTATGACGATAATTGTGACAAAACCCGGTATCATCATAGATGTGGTGGGCTCCTACTTCTATGACAAAAAATCATGACAGAAAATGGGTTTTTCGTCCTGGGCGGGCCGGAGACGCAGCTGCAAGACATTCTTTGGGCCGTCCATGACGGAAAAAACCGTGGTAGAAGCGAGGGCGAGGAAAATTTCAGCGAGTTCCCGGTTACGGTGGGAGGTCGGGGGCCGAGCGATGCGCGTTTCTCTTGTACACGTACGCGCGTGTGTGCGAGGCGTTGGCCTCTAACTGAACCCAGGAGATTGCACTGCAGGCTACGCGTTACTGAACCCGAGCGATCGATCGATGGCTGTTAACTGAACCCGATCGAGCGATTCCTTCGCTACTGCTGCTAACTGAAGTCGATCGATGCTGCCTCTGGATGAACAGTGAGCGTTGCG